>NC_084716.1:14338358-14645135 GCF_033807575.1 Cydia pomonella | reverse complement strand
GTGAGTGCGAAAACGGCACAGGAGCTGGAGATAAAATTAAATTCAGTAGTTCAGCGGCTGGAGTGGTGGTTCCAATTAAATGGCCTGGCATTAAATAAGGAAAAAACTATGTTTCTCGTATTCCAGCTTAATGGCACATCCCAGCCACCCTGCCGGGTCACTACCGACCAGCAAACAGCGCTGCAGATGGTCCAAACGACAAAGCTGCTAGGCTTTCATGTCGATAGTGGCCTAAAGTGGGACCACCACATAGAAGAGCTCTGCTCCAAGTTGGGGCGCGCTTGCTTCGCGCTCCGTCGTCTAGCGAGCACGGCTTCGCGCGACGTAGTATTGTCGTGTTACTATGCGACTGTCCACAGTCTCCTCACCTACGGCGTGGAACTGTGGGCACGCGCCGCGGACGCCGGGCGAGCTTTCCGAATGCAGAAGCGGGCTGTGCGCGCCATTGCCGGGTTGCCCGACGATGCATCGTGCAGAGAGCTATTTAAGGAGTTCAAGATTATGCCCCTTCCTTGCGAGTTCATCTACCAGATAGCTCTCTTCACGCACAACAACTTGAGTACGTTCCGTCAACGTGGCGTAAACCCATCCCGCGAGATGCGCAGTAACAAGCTCGCCCACCTCCTCGTCACCCCCGTACACAAGCTACGCAAATCCGAAAGGTCGGTGTACGTCGTCGGCCCGGCAGTGTACAACAGAATACCGGATGAAATAAAAAAAGATGCAGCTTCTGCGGTGGCCTTTAAGTTGAAATTGCGCAAGTGGCTTCTTGGCAATACATTCTATTCCATAGACGAATTCTTTGATCTGCCTAACATATAAATATTATTCATTTACTATAATCTAGTCACTTGTATAAAGCATAGATACTTAAATTAAATGTGTAATAATTAAATTGAATAAAATTAATTAATTACCTAATGATATGAAAACCATCATGAACATGACATGTAACTTGGCGTTATAAATAAATTATTTGTATTTGTATTTGTATTTGTATTTTATAAATAGTAATGCCCAATTAGAAACTAAAATCGCTTTATGTAGGAATTACAGTAGGTTTCAATGTACAAATAGTCTTAATATTTATGAAAATATATGATGTTTACTAGACTAGAAATAGGGATGAATCAAGCCTCCTTGAATGGAAGCTCAATATCAAGTTACTTTACGCTAAATTTCGTCAAAGAATAAGATAATAGGAGATTTGTCACTGATTGGCTTAAAAAAGTACCTGTATTTTTATTTATATATATATTCCTATGGTTTTTATATAGGAAACGTCAATTAAATGTCCTATTTCTGCCGGCAGCATGGTTCCGTTTTTATCACCTGTCACTATGCCCGTCACTTTCGCGCTTACATACTTGTTAGAACGTGACAAGCATGGTGATGGTGACCATCATAGCCCTACGGTACCGCAACGCTATAGTGTTAAATTACTGTCTATATCCTTGATATAGATCGTGTCATTAACGACAACGCGTTCCTTGACTTCTATTGTCATATCATTAAGGGTTAGATTTGACCAATCTGCGCGTCATCGTGGATGACAGAACTATAAATGAGTGACGGGTTGCACGTTCTAATCGCGACAGCAACGCGCCAAAGACTGTCTCTTCTTCTTTTTTTTAAATTATGGCTTCAGTCCAGTGGGACTATTTCGCCAGAATCAAGATCATAGGAGCTTTAAATGAGACTATAATTGTACGGTTAGTACAAGACAGTGTACGGTGATTTTATCCGCTCTTGTGAAGTGATAGCTGGACTTTACAAGTAGCACGTGGACTACCGGCCGTTGACTCCAAAATGGTGGTAAAACGCATTTCAAGATTAATTTTCATTCACTGCACATTACCACATTAGTTTACTGTAAGTATAATAAGCTATCGATATTACACCTTAAACAATATTAATAAGTAAAAAAACAAAGGAATTAATCACGAGGCGTGACGTGACCATCAATATGGCGCTCGAACCGGAAGCCAAAGACTGTCTCTCATTTTATAAAGTAGATTGGCAGTGACGAATGTCACCCATTTTTACCCGACTGCCTTAGAAGGAGGGTAATGTTTTTCGCGGTAGGTAATTCAAGCTGTTGCGGTCGCAATCCGATGAAGCGCTATACAATACTATACTATACTTCGCTTTGGTTTTTTTAGCATTAGAAATAGGGTAGTCATTCTTGACCAGACTTTTTATTGAAAAATGCTTTAAAAAATAGTGTATATTACATATGAAACCAAAAGAAAAGAATGATCACAAATTCCGTATAATTCTTACATATTTGCTGTGACTTATTTTTCAAAAGCGTTTTTCAGTAAAAATACACGTCAAGTATTTCAGTGCCAAGCGGACCCCAAACTTTTATGAGCCGTGGCAAAAAACCGGGACAGCGCTACAAATTTTCACAGTCCGAAAGTCACCTTAAAGGGGCCCATTGATTACCAGTTCTCCGGACGATATCTGTCTGTCATTTATTCGCGATTTTCAGCTTTTGCGAATAACTAACAGGCTGATATAGTCCGGGGAACTCGTAATCAGTGAGCTCCATAAGGTTAGAAAATTTAAGTCATATAAAACTCATTTAATTTACTTAATATCTTCATGTTTGAAGCTCTCTTTGATCTTTGACCCTCTGTCTTCGGATACGGACAAATTGGCCAGCGTCCAAGAAAATTGAAGAATGAAATGAACGAACGCCCACGACTCTTCCATTGAATATGGCAATTATTTACTTTCTCTAAGCGATGCGCTCAGCAACTTATGGTATTATGATTTATTAACTTATTAAATAATATCTGATTTAAAATGTAACTACTTACATTGCTCATGGAAAATAGTTTCTTGGCAAATATTTACCAAGTAATATGACGTAGATACAGTCACCATAAGGTATATCGGAGCGCACAAGGTTTACAAATATCGGAACAAAGTCGGCTTACAATTAGACGGGCCGCGCTTTAGATATTTTTAAACACCTTGGCTGCTCCGATCTGATATATCTGGACTGTACGAATAGGTTCAGAGTGGAAAGTAGTGTTGTGATAAAAACTATCAAAAGTAATTCAGGGTCACATACATTTTTCACATACAGAATTTGCCGCCATTTTCTAGTTTCTACTCGTATTTTAATTAGACCAAGTCTATATCGCAGCTAGAAATCTGAGTCACCAACGTTCCCTTCAGGATGGCGTTGAGTTCCCTCCACATTCATCTTCCTCGCCTTATCCCGGCTTTTTGCCACGGCTCATCACGGTACTAGACTGCACGATTAGATCAAATTCGTGAGTTACACCACTGAACTAGCACCATTCTTAGTGCCCGTAAGGCCCGTCCTTAGATATATGTCAATGGTGTCTGCGCTCCGCTTGGCAACTAATCCCAAGGATTGACGTAAGTACAAGTTTTTTACAAAAGTGACTACCATCTGACTTGCCAACCCAGAGAGAACACAAGGCCTTGTTGGGATTAGCCCAGCTTCTTAACGATGTTTTCCTTCAACGAAAAGCGACTGGTAAAATATCAAGTGATATACCATATCATAGCTAAGTTCCGAAAACTTGTTTGCCACCGTCAACGTATAAAAAAGAAATAAAAACTATACTTTAAAGCAGACAATAAATCTCTTAGTATGTGGAAGACTTTTGCGTCGACAAGGTCAAGTCCTGGACATAAACACGTACAGATATCTTCAAAAGTGTTAAAATGTTTATACCTACAGGATTAGGGACCTAAAGGGGATGGAGGGGAGAAAAAAGGTGAGGTAGAAAACATATTTAATGTAGGTAGTGTGTGAAATAAAATAAAATAAAAAATAACATCGTGCAAGTGAATTTTAAACTATATAATGTGCGTCCAGATCACCCAAATGCGCTATTCCGCCCACCACACCACTAGAAGGCTAGCTTCAAGCGCGCGTACGGTGTGGGAGCAGCGCGCGCGCAGCACGTTAGCGAGCGACGCATTCGCGGTGCATTCAGGCAATCTGGACGCACCTATCGTACTTATAGAGTGTTAAATATATAGACACTGACCACGCTAACTTGGCAGAAAGAATGCTCATGCTATGCTGCCCTATAAGCTCTATACTTGACGTAGCACTTGGCATGAAAACTTAGCGTGGTCCTACTTACCAAAAACACAACCAAGTAACAAAAAACACAAAATATTAAATTATTGTATATAAAAAAAATCATAAGGCATCTTTAAAAATCGCTTTATACAGTGTGTATTTTTAGTGCTACAAAACAATTCTGAAAGATTTTTTGCGCATAATTCGTTTTGATTTTTTTTCGAGCGGCAATATATTTCGTATATCACGGTCGCTTGTGACAGTTGTGACGTCACGTCATTAAATGCGACATTTTGAGTTAATAAAAAGTAGTCATACATTACTTGCTAAATTATTTTATATGAAAAAATAAAAGTCATCCATTTTTTTTTTTATAAAATGTAAGATAGTGTGTTAATTAAAGTCTACTTTGATCATGCAATCGTATCAAAAATACAAACTGTAGAAAAAACTTACCGGGAAATACATTTGCATAAAACCAACTTTCCGTGTCTCTTCAAGATTCCATTAGTTCAATTTGCATATTAAATGTTTATGCATGAGGTATCAAGTAGTATTTTTGATTTATTCTACGCTGGACTCTAATTGACAGAACCGAGTCTATGATGGTCTCCCTTTTGGGTATAGGATGAGGTCGCGACCAATCGCTGGCCAATTTGCCGTGTTTCTCCTTCATGTATATTTTCTGTACCTTTAAGTCAAAATTGTTACTTACATGCTATATATCATTGATCAGTAATAAATGACTTTTTTTTGTCATCAAACGTTATTCATCATCATCATTTTAGCCTCCAGTCACCCACTGCTGAGCATAGGCCTCTCTTCGTGTACGCCACTTATCCCGGTCCTGGGCTAGTCAAATCCAGAAGTGTCCCGCGATTTTTCGAATGTCGTCCACCCAACGAGCCAACGGACGCCAGGCGCTTCTTTCATCCGAAAGCGGCCACCAATCCGTCAACATTTTGGTCCACCTGCCATCACTCTGCCTGGCAACATGTTATAAATGTTGCAATTAAGTGAAAATCGTTGAAATACTATAGCTGAGCATTAATTTATAACTTTTCTTTATGGACGGTAGGACGGTTTCTACACTCTTTTCTTCCTGCAATATGTCACATAAAATGTCGATCAACGGCTGTAGCACGATCGAATTTTTATCACTTGTCACATGCCTGTCACTTTCGCCCTTTCATACTTGTTAGAACGTGACAGGCATAGTGACAAGTGATAAAAATTAAACCATGTTGCCACTGTGCCCCTAGTTATATATTAACAGGGGCCTTATTCGACATGCACAACTGTCAAATTTCGCGTCCACATCAAATCAACACTTGATTCTATCGCATGTTGATTGTATCAAGTGTTGATTCTATCAACTGTGGATATTATCATTTGGAACAATCAAAACTCATTCATAGAAAAAATAATCAAACTAAAATCAACTTTGTTTATTACTACTATACAGTTTGTAATGGCTCTGAACTCGAAGTGGATCGGTTTGATTTGATTGTCACCTGACTGTGGATTGCTAATGTCAAATTTTGACAAGTGTTGATTTTATTGCTAGACTTTATTGTCTATGGGCTTGGGCACCATCTTGGATTTTTTGACGTACGACAGGGAATACCCTTCCTCTCATACAATATATGGCATAGAGTAAGGCGTCTTTTTTTTTAAAAACATAACTTTACAAGAATCAGCGACATCTTGTATCCGATAGTATAAGTAATGCGCTATGAATAATGCGGCGGCGAGTAGTGAAACTATACCTGACAATGTCAATCAATTAAAAAGTGACCACACAGTTGATGGTCGATAAAGGCGATTATTAATTGAATTTTAACGACAATAAAGCACTATTGACATGCGATCTTTTTGTTGAACCCACACCTACACGTCGAATAATGCTCGCTCCACATATTCTCCTAGAAACGCTCAAAATTGTAAAAAAAATTGATGCAATTTACTCCGCACCCAGTCTCAAGTTGCTTCTAAACCACGTTCACGAACCAAGTTGTAACCTAACACATCTGTAAATATAAGGCATATGATTTAGAGATAAAGTCCGTTTTTTTTTAATTACGAGATGGTTCATGAATAACCTTTATTCCTATAAAAATAATACTACATTTGTCAAAAAAAAATTTTGTATTGCGCTATTACATAATGCATAAAATTGATATAAAGATAGGTACCATAGTAGCTCGCTCACTTGGTCTATCAACAACTATTTTAATGCTCTTTGTACTCGTATACGCGACCCCATTGTATGTACAGTCGCCATCAGATATATCGGAACGCATGTATGAGATCTCAAATTATTAAGATAAGACCTACTGTCCTGTCTATATTACTTACCAAGACCTAAGTACCTATTATTTATATGTACCTACACAAAGATAATTCCTATGTTAAAAGGAGATTAAATACATATTTTGTTATTCAACTACAAATAAAATAAAATTTATCTTTTTCAGTTAACACATTTTTTTACCGATTTCTTTAATAAAATAAAACATTAAAGTATTATGTGACTATATTTCATTGTCTTCGGTGTAGATTATTTACTGATGTTCCAATTTCCTGTATCAGTTTGGTACCAGGAAATATAAAAACTACACCTCTTCAAAAACTTTGCTGGTAGTTCGACATCTGTAAGTTTAAATATAAAACATGATAAAAACACTTAAGTCAAAAACGTATACATAAAATATTTGCCCTATATTCTGGTCGCTCGGTAGGGTGCCCAGAAGGCTGGGTGCATTTCCGCGCTGGTTAACAATGCTGATCCTCTGGTCACCAGAAGCCTAAATAAGGCGCTCTCATAGAGCCACGCTAGTGCCCTACAGTTTCAAATTCAACCCCAAGTGCCACAAATATGTAGTTAAGGGTTTAAATTCTGGATCAAGAACATGGAATACTATTCGCTAGTAAGGCCATAGGTATTAGAAAAAAATAATAGTAGGAGACGGCCGTGGTCATGGTAGGTGGTACAGGTGGGCCAGGCAAGCTCTGAAATTATGCACCTATTTTACTATAACTTTGTTCACCTGTGTATATTTACTGTGTCCATGATAATCATTTTTAATATGTAGCCCGTGTAATCGGGCTGTATAATTGGTCTCATATTTTTTAACACAAAATCATAATTTTAATTCAATAATTAATGGTGTTTTACATATTAATCATTAATGTTTAATGTACCTATTTTGCAAAATTTTCTTGCATATAATAATATTGTTTACTTCAATTGACGTGTTTATTATTTTCGTTACTATGTCAACGTTAATACTTAAAAAATTATAACGTGAAGGTTGAGTCCGCAGTACAGTTACAGTTTACGTACATAGTGGCATTAGCACAGTCGGATTAGGACCAAACTCGAAATGTCTGAACAGTCATGAAATTTGGTATGTATATACGCCCCTTAAAGACCCCTTTTTCATGCCCACACCATTTGACATTTGGGGACCTCGAGGAACCGCAGCCATCTTGGAAAATGTGGACCATCCAGGAGAAATTCGCGTTTTACTCTAAATCTACGTTCTTTATTCAATAATCGTGTAAGGCAACATTCAAGCTTATAAAATTCTACATAAAATAGTTTTAGACATCTTTGCGAAAAAAAAATGATCTTGCTGTAAAAAATACTTGCTAAACCCAGATTTAGCCCTTATACCCTTTCATGGGATATTCTCTTAATAGGAAACTAGGAACAATAAAAATTCCACTTTTAACTATACATTTGTACATAATCTACCCCAATATCAATATTTTACTTGACTGCAACTTAACCAGAAAGTAGGGTTATGGGTATAAGTACTGAGGATTCAGGACACCCTGTACCTTAGGATACTGGACGGATTTTTTAAATGACGTATTATTTAGCCCTAAACTTTTTTCTTCCGTTAATTTTAGTAACTTTGTATTGCATAGCACTTGTATACTAACTGTGGATCTACTGATGTCTGTTTTACTGTACTCCGCTCAATAGTTTAGGCGCTAGAAGAAAAAATATGATTTAATATTCGGAGTCCTCTCAAGGCGGCTGTATTGATTTTTCTTTAATAGAACAAGTAAAAGTAGGTTGTGAATGGCAAGAGAAATCTAACGATACGTCATTTAAAAAAATCCGTCCAGTATCCTAATACCTAGCTACTGGGTGTACTGAATCATCAGTACGTACACCCATAACCCTTCTTTCTGGTATAGTCACAGTAGAGTAAAATGTTAATATTGGGGTAGACCACGTACAAATGTATAGTTAAAAATAGAATTCATATTCCTCCGAGTTTCCTTTTAAGAGAATGTCCCCTGGAAGTGTATAAGCGTTAAACTTAGATTCAGCAAGTATTCTCTATAACAAGATGTATTGTTCTGCAAAGATATCGAGGACTTTTTTGTGTAGAATTTAATAAGTTTTAATGTTGACTGTTGTGTTGATGGTACACATTTTCCAAGATGGCTCGGATTCCTCGAGATCCCCAAATGTTAAATGGTTTGGGCATGAAAAAGGGGCCTTTAATTTATATACATAATAAATTTCATGACTGTTACAGAGATTTCGAGGTTTGTCCTAATCCGATTATGCTACATAGTGCGTCCGCAGCAAATTCGGTTCTCCATACAAATGTAGTTACGCTCTCATTTTAAAATGACTTGCTAGATTGCTCTGAAACTTTGTACTTATAATATGATATGGTATGTCTATGCCTATAATTAATTTAAAACATAAATGTGAAATGAGAGCCAGTTAAGTTCAATATTAAGAATATGAGTCGTTGTTGATTCGCCGACAACGGAATTGAGATCTATATGGGTCCCATGTTCTGTGCTGTGTAGAAAATCCTGAAATTATAAAAGATTTGTCTTGGCTAGTTTTTACGTATAGGCTACGTATCACCGAAACGTCACAAACACCACGAAGGTTCGGCTTGTACGGGCCGTCGTTTTTCCTATATTCTTACACGCTGCGGAGACCTGGACTATCCGAAAGACAGAGGAAAAGACGATAGACGCCCTAGAAATATGGTGCTGGAGGAAAATGCTGGGGATATCCTGGACCGAGTTTCGGACTAATGTCTCCATCCTTAAAGAACTCCGTATCAAGCAGCGCCTTTCGACTCTCGTAAAGACCCGCATACTCAGTTTTTTCGGTCACGTCTCGAGGAGGAACAACGACTCCATAGAGCGTCTAGTGGTGCAGGGTAGAGCAAACGGAAAAAGACCGCGCAAAAGGCCACCTATGCGATGGACTGACCAAATCAAATCTGCCATGAAGGGTCCCCTGAACGCATTTGCCAGAATGGCCCCCAACCGCGAAAAATGGCGAGAAATCGTACGGCAAGCAACATCTGCGCCTGATATCAGCAGTTGACCACGACGCTCTGCAAAGAGTACAACGACAAAGAAGAAGAAGACGTATCATATTTGTCTAAAATTTGGTTTGTTGGTACACACACAAGGGATAGTCTCTAGCTAGGTACGGGGTGCCACACTCGTCAGCGCGACGGCGATATTTTTTACCTTTTACCTAAAAATCTCAAATTTGTGTACGGGCTCAGCTCCTGTTTCGTCTTAAGCCTGAATTTAACAGATTCTGACTCACAGGGGGCTTTGAGCATGCTGTTGCGTTCGTTTTCAAATTTTGAAAAAAAGAACTAGCCTAACAACACAATAAATGCTTGTTTTTCCGCATTCTTCACTATATCTCCCTGTCTCACTACTATCTGACCTTCTAACCCAGAGGGGAAAATATACCTTATTGGGGCTACTCCATCTTCCTCATGATAATTATATATTTTACTTTACTGTAAAGCAATCGGTACATGTTACAAGATGCACATTGTTAAGAGCCGGGGTTAGAACCCACGACCATTGGTTTTAAAATGAAGCTTTGTATATAATTTGTATTTTTATAATAAATCTGTTTTCTTGTTGACATTTTGTGGTATTGTATTGCTTTATGTTAATTGTCAAGATAGTTCTTTCATCCTGGACAATTGTCACATGCGTCACATGTACGTTTTATGATAGATCTACATCGACGCAACTGCATGTCATTGTCAAAGAGCATATAATCACTACGTTTTAAGAGACGGGACTTCCATACTAGCGAGTGGAATCAGTTTGTTTCGCAAATCATTACCAAAATGTACGACAAAGAACCGTGAAAGAACCATAGTACCAACATAAGCGATTTAAATAGTGTAGTACGCTACACGCTTACGATTCTTATCGATATCGATAAAATGGGGAGGGTTGAAACATAGGCTCCTGTCTACAAATTTTGTACTCGAAATCAGGTTAGCATCGAGTCCACATTTAAGTTGTATGTTATATAGTGGATAGTTCTTAATTGGACTACTATCTGGTCGGGCTTAATGTGGACCCGAATTATTTTAATACAGTTTTTAAGTCGTGTTTTTTTATTTTATTAAATGCTTGATTTTCATAATTATGAGCACATACATGTTTGAATAAATGTAACTTTTCTATGGGAAAATGTATCAGGTCTTCGTTCCCAACAAATTTGGCCCACTGCATGCATCTGAAAACATACAGCCTTGGAAAAGCATGACTTTATCTACAGTTTATATTCCATGTGTTTGCTAATGAGATGATCAACTGATTATTTCGCGCTAATATGCATCTATAAATCATGTTTTTCGGCATCCAGTTATCAACAACCCTATATCAATGCTTTAACTTTTTATGTATTTATATGTCTGTTAATCATGAGAACGGGTCTGGCCTTGTTGGCAGCGACCCTGCCTATGAAGCCGATGGTCCCAGGTTCAAATCCTGGAACGGGCATTTATTAGTGTGATGAGCATGAATATTTGTTCCTGAGACATGGGTATTTTCTATGTATTTATAAATACTTATAAATTAGGTCTATGTACATATATATATACATTATTGCACAAACTGACTTAGTACTAAAGTATGAATGGCATGTGTTGTGGGTATATATATATATATATATATATCGTTGTCTAAGTACCCACAACACATGCCATTCATACTTTAGTACTAAGTCAGTTTGTGTAATAATGTCCTATAATATTTTTTTATTTATCATAAAAACAGAGATTAATTTTCTTACATTTTAGGTTAATATATTAAATAATCACTAGATAAAAAAAATATGTTAACTAATGACCATTAATGCATAAGTAATAGATAATTTATGCATTATTAATCTTCGACGAATTAATTATGGTCATATTGCATGCTAGTTCTAAGGAAATTTCACATATTTAATTTAATTATTTACACTGATATACAAATAAAACTAGTTATCGATAGTTATAGTACATCCCTAGTTCACAACGAAAAATAATGTAAAATATCTAATTTTCGATGTGTTTATAGCCTGCTGACCCAAAATAAGGTCAAAAGTATCTAAAGCAATACTTACCAGTCTTCATCCAAGGGAAATTTCGCCATAAAATCCCTTTTTTCGTGATTTTCTCGAGTGGCTCGCTTGCCACATATTTCACACTTAGTAAACCGTTTTCTCGCTGGCATTGTAACAAACTCGCTCTTTGCTCTGATCACGGTTGACTATTTTCGATTTTTGCACTAAATAATAAAGAAATTACACGAAATACCCGAACAAAACATTGAAGCCTTCAAAACAAACAAAGCAATTAGGCTGACAGTAGACTTGATGTAAACTTGACAGAATAAATAGCACTGACGTTTTCTTTTTCTTCGTTGGCAATGATTTGCGAAACAAATTCCACACAAAACTTTTTTCTTCCTAGTTGCGTCAGCCTGATCGGAATTTGGCAGCTAACTCCATCTTGCGTCCAGTAGAAGAATCAAAATCGTACAGGTAAAACTACTCTCTGCCTTAGGATCCCCTTTTAAATGTCATAAATCCAAACATGGCAGCCATACCCATCGACAAAAAAGTCTACCGTTGATCTAATTTCATTTGACAGTTAACTAATACGTATTCGACACGCTTATATTTGACAACTAGAATCCTGACTAGAGCTGGGACTGCGTACCAAAAGTACGTCTCTGTTACTCGTACCAAAAGTACGTCTAAAATACCAGTTTTACGAGTATGACCCCCAATAGGCAGTTTACGTATTTGCCGTGCTTAGGCGTCTTACAAATAAGGATTATTTATACAAATATCGACTTATTATTTCGGTAAGGGTCGGAAATATGGTGACGTTTTGAGTGAAGGCTATGAATCTATTGTCATATTTTTGTTATATATTATTACATTATTTTTAGATACAACAGACACCCAGACAACCATCTGTTAACAAAATTTTATTTTACCTAAAGTAACGGTAAGAATGGAGGTACGAGGTGATAAAAGTTTCATATTTGTTTTATTTCAGAAATCAAAGTCCGTACTTTTAAATACTCGACAAGCTAAAAGTAGTCTATTACAAATAACCTGTTCCAAAAACTATTCCGGTACAACGCCCCGCCTCTAGTGTGGATATTGTTCACTGACAGGTGGTGATAATAGCAATTCGACAAGTCACAATATTTCTCACATCAAATGGAAATCAACACGAAACGTCACTTTTAGCATGTCGAATAAGGGCCCAGAATGAATGCAATGTCAGAAACTCATAAATCAAAAACGTAAACAAACTTTACATTAACACCTTGTAAAGCTTTTAAGGACCTTTAACCAACTGCAAAAAGAAGGTACTTGAGAAATTTATTAAATAATTTAATGCCATAAATTAGAGATGCCCCGAATAGTAGTTTTGGCCGAATACCAAATACCGAATATTCGGTCTCTGTCCCGGCCGAAGCGCCGAATATTCGGCGACCGAATATTTGGCATAACATGCGAACATTTTGATTCACGTTAATTATGAAAACTGATCGGCAACAAAGCACAACGTTTACTAAGATTTCAGTTTTGTTGCTCAGAATTAGTGAATATGGTTAGATTCAATCAAATCAGACCCATGATAAAAATAAAATTATTTGTAATCAACAAATGCTCAAACAACGGGTATTCGGGGTGGTTCACAGTCCTCAACTTCCTGCTTTCTCCAGAAACTTCCTGCCTCGCACAGCTAAACTGTGGAATGAAATGAACTGTCGCTTGCGATATTTCCAGACCGATACGACCTTCAAACTTTCAAGAAAAGAGCGTACTCCCATCTTAAAGGCCGGCAACGCACTTACAACCCTGGACACCTGCAACACCAGAGGTTGCAGGTGTCCATGGGCGGCGGTAATCGCTTACCATCAGGTGATCCGTCTGCTCGTTTGCCTCCTGTATCATAAAAAAAAATCGTATTTAACAACTTTCCAAGAATACGTATTAAATATTAAATATACTTAGCACCTGTTTCACAATATCCAAGTAGAATATTGGATAGCTAATTAACAAATACATTAACTGCAACATAAAACTTTCTGCAAAACTAAGCATTTTATCTTCCAGTTAAGCTGTTAAGTTATTAAACGCCAGCAATGACTTTATTCGTCAGATAAGTGGCAAGTAGCTTATTCAGGACTTTACTTGGACATTGTGAAACATGCCCTTAGTGGTTTTCGGTTATTTTTATTGTGTATATTTTTTATAGGTATAACAGATATTCGAAGTTCGGCCGAATAGTGGCCAACATTCGGCCGAATACCGAATATCGAAAACCGCAGCCAAATAACACTAGACCCTACTCATAGTGTTGTGTTCCTGCCGGTGAGTAAGGTTGCCAGAGCTCAACGAGGGTGGGAGGGGGTTAGGGTCGGCAATGCGCATGTAACTCCTCTGGAGTTGCAGGCGTACATAGGCTACGGATACTGCTTACCATCAGGCAGGCCGTATTGCCACCGACGTAGTATTAAAAAAAAATTGTGGCATCTCTACCATAAATCATGCACAGAAACTATTAAAAACCATGCTATCACAATTAACTCCAGTTCCCCATCAACCAGTTTTAACAAATGGTTTTCGTTGGTATACATACTGTATTAATTTTCAGTAATACTGATGGATTAATACCCGTAAGGCCAATATTATTAGTTTCTGAATTGAAATGTCAAGGATCATATAAATAATTAACCAATACAATTTATTAATTACACTGCATTACTATGGACTGAATTTCATATTTGGAATATTGTTTACGAAGAATTACTTTGTATTTCAATATATGTACCAAAAATGGAAGTAACTAAGCATGGAGAATATAATAGAAAAATCCTATTAAATAATAATCCCATCAAATACATACATGTGAAATGAGAGCCAAGTTCAATATGAAGTATAGGTTGTTGTTGACTTCGCCGACAAAAGAATTGAGATCATGGGTGCCTAGTTATTGTAGAAAATAATGTTTACAGTGAATTGAATTTACTATTTGGACTTGGCTGTTTTTTTACCAACAAAATAAATTTGTGACAACATAAGCCAATATAATAAAACTAGGGTACTCGTATAACACACGGTTGCTGTGTCAGCAGTTCCTTTTTCTTTGAACTTGGCTGGACTTGCTTCTATATTAAAGATAATTAAAAAAGGAATGAAATTATAGGCCTCATTGAAGTCTAATTAAATATTTTAATGTAACTAAACTTATAACATTAAGTTACATTAAGTTTATTATTTTAATTTAACTTATACGGTGTCAGTATTTATTTCGATATAAGCGTTACATACTAAATCAAAACCATGAAATGACCATCTTTAAACCTCGTTACATATAACGACACAAACCCTCTATATTTTAAACCAATTAATGTTCTAATAACCGACTCCTAAGATTAATGTACGCAACTGTACACCATCCCACCATCTCCGGACTCTTGGTCTGAAGCCAAGTGACGTCATCCCAGGTACTTCACCACTTTCAAAATGGCGGCAGTTAACATAACTTCTACTACACATACGACGTTTTATACTTAAAAAGGTGTATGTTCAAGAAAGACGTATGCGCCATTGAAAGTAACATAAGATAAGTCGTTTTGGCGTAGCGGATCAATGTAGTGGGCACGCATAAAATGCTACGCGGAGTGGCTACGAGCGCCAAAACCGTAGAACCATCGTTACGGCGTAGACGCGCTACGCGTCGCGACCGGGTGCAAACTTAGTTCGTTCGTGTATTTGGGTATGTTCTTTTATTTGTATTTTTAATAAGTGAAACCGAGAAATGAGGATTTCAGAGTAAGGAACATCATTTTTAGTTATTGTTTTGATTTTAAGCTATTTGAAATCAACGCTTTATAAAAAGAGTATGTATTAAAAAATTATATAAAAAACTTACATATTAGAAAATAAGTCGTAACTTTGAGACGAAGTAAACTCGTCGGAAACTTAAAAAGGTTGGAAAGTCGGATGATGTGAGGAAGATTTGTGTTAAATGTTGTTCTACGAAGTTTTTAAACGGTTTCGAACTTGTAGTTAGTTTCAATTTGGGATTCACTCCAATTTAAATATTTGATATAGTTAACGCTAGTTTTAGTTAGAATGTTTCGTTAGTATTTTTGATAATGCTAGAGGAATTAGTAAAAATAATTCTTATTTTATCAAATATATTTAGGATGAATATACTTATTTTCTTTTAATAACTTAACAAATACATATCTGAATTTATGTTATTTATAACTTATTACTATATACAATATTGCTAGATGGTATGAAGTTTTAATCAAGTTCAATATCTCTATATTTTTTGAAGCGGATTATTTCATGTTCTTGTTTTTGCGAATAAAAGATAAATTACAACAACACTTTTAAAATTTAATTTTATGTTATAAACATGAATATTTGTATCTAAGCCTATATTTACTGAAAATTTCCGAAATTATTTTATGCGACAAATTGCACGAAGAAAAGGTAAAATTCAATGCTAAATCAGCGTTAGTATCAAGTATAAATACGTAATTAAATCAGTATTCTTGAACTATAAATAAGAGCTGAAAGACAACATACGTATATAATGCCTTGTGTCGTATGGTCATGTTATTAGAGGTTAAATTTGACAAATCTGTGCGTCATCGTGGATGACGCGAACTATACGTACCTAATCAATTTTAAAGGTAAGTACTCGTCAAATTGCTTAAGCAGTTTGTTGGCGAGACTAAGCATGTCGCGCGAGTGACAAAAAGTACTTAAGTTAAAACGTAAAATTTGCTAAAAGATTGTTGATTTGCATAGCAATGCATAGTGTAGGATGCAGCCTATACAAGATAAACATCTAATTTTATACATAATTATGTACCTATATTATTTCAATAGTAAAACTAAATAATCCATATTCGGATTTTGCACTTAAATTTACGCAGTATTTTAATTTATAATAATTACATTTGTTTTAAGAAACTGGACAACTTGGAAGAACCCAGAAGTTGATGATTTTTAGTATGTGATTTTGGACGTTTTTTCGGAGTTTTTAATTATTTTATATTTATAAACTTTATCATAGGTTATCACAAATAGTGCATTTCTGATGGTAGTAAGATTTTTTATATACCTCTTACTGACAATTATACTGATTTCACAGTAATAATCAATGTTATATTATTTTTACTATTTTTACCGAAATCAGCAAACAATTACGCGACACATATATTCATTTCGGCCAAAAAGAAAAATCATCCATTTAAGGGTCAATAGATATGTAAGTAAGAAAAGTATTCCTAAATATTAATTTTCAACGTATTCTTTAGTCATCTTGTAGTAAGGACTTACCTTACGTTTATTATAAAAAAAATCTAGCCATAAAAAATACAATAAATGAATAATTTAAAAATGATATCATAAATACAAATATCATGTCTTTCCACTAAATCCCACGAATCGTTTAAATCCATTAGCATAAAATATGCCGCCTTTTTGCTTAAATGTATTCGCAAAACTTTTATGAATACTTTTTTCGTCACTTAAGATTTGTGTCTTTGGTTTTGACACAAAATAATGATATCAATATTTAAGGAGGTTTTAATGAATGAAATGTGATAAGTGAAATTATCAGTTCTGTAAGGATTTTGACGCTTAAATTAGTTATGTATAATTTGTGTGTGAATCACCTTCTAGAACACTAGGTTTCGTGTCCTTAGACTTCCTAGAAAAGTGAAATCGATTTTTCAAAAACTAGGTACCTATGTTGATTTATTTGACAATATTAAAGTTTTGCTCCCATACAAAAATCAGGGAGACACCATTTTTGTATGGGAGCAAACTTTTTTCTGCTGCGTTACCGTGCAAAATGTAACTTTTATCCGATTAGGTGGTTAATTTTAGTGTGTTAATTAAATACTAATGGATCTAATAATGTCCGTGTTAACAAAAAGTAAAAAATCAACATAGTTTTTGAAAAATCGATTTTTCTTTGCTCACCGATGTAGTATATAAAAAAACAGTGTTCCAAAAGTTAATTTACTCTTACCTATACCACTCGAGCTCGGTAAGGCTTATTAGTTAAAATAAATACAAGCAATATTTTTAATTTACAGAGAATTTCCGTATTTATTTCTAGCAAGCCATGGTATATATTTAGTTATTGTAGGTACCTATTTATACATATCATATGGTACCACTTGGGACCCTGAATAGTGGGTATAGTAAAAACAAAATATAAGTAATTATTCTAAAATTATATGCGGTAAGATAACTCGATGTGCATCATGCAATTTTTTTATCCACGCTAACTGAAAAAAAAAAAAGATTTTTGCACATTAGTTTTTTGGTCATGTGTTCTGATGGTCGTCTCATTACATGTCCAAACCACCTCAGTCGGCTCTCTATCAGTTTTTCTTGGATAGATTTCACCTTGAAACTGCCTCTTATATAGATGTTTCTAACATGGTCAAGCCTCGTAACGCCGCCGGCCCAGATACGCATTTTCATTTCAAGCCACATCCAATAAATATAATCGAATAATTCTAACATACGATACACTGAACGATCAAAGCCCATTCTTTCGTTCTAGAACCTTGACACGCTAATTCAAGCAAGAAACACGTTTTTCCCTAAAACCTACAATAATTAAACATAAACATATACACAAAACATATACAAATATACATATTGTTAATTGGCAGTTTTGTTGTAACTTCAAACGTATATCTAATTACAATGAGATACTGGAAAACGAGGCACAAAAGAGGGTTTAAAATACCCACTTTACAAGTTGCTTTACCTTATTATTATTTTCTTACCCACATAAGCTACGAGTATGTACATGAATGCCAAGTTTCATGCTTTCTTCCGGATGGGACTATGCTTTTGAAATTTGTTAAGGAGTTTCTTAATAGACCGCGAGCCAGGAACAATTTCCATGACCAATCGCCTCCCGGCTGAAAACTCGTGTATTGGTTAACGGCTAGGTATGATGAACCATCGTGGGCGTCAGCTGCCGCTTCGTTGGTGGGTTGAGGAATGGCAGCCACCGAAACACGTAAAACAAATAAAAATTGTCATCGCCTCCCGTTTGATACTTTGTCAAATGATAGTTCAGATGCTGTTGTGGATTAAAATGTGGTTATATCGCGGTGGTAAGAACATCAGCTGGTCGCATGGACATGTAAAAAATAAGCGCTATACCTTTTATGATAGCAATAACAAATCATGAAACTTTGCATTTCACGCACATAAAGTGGTAAGCCGTATATTTTTTACATGTTCATTTTACAGCTGACGGTCATTCCACCGCGATAGAACTGGCTCACGGTTTTTTTTTAGTTTAAAACAACATCTAAACTATCATCTGACAAAGTATCAGCCAGGAGGCGATGACTGACGAAATATGCTCCTGGCCCGCGGTCTATAACTGAGCCGGAATATGAATTGTATGCCTTATTATGAAATACTTATTAGCTTACAAAAACCAAGTACGTATTAATACTTATCATAGGCTCCCGCTTATGATGAGCACAGTAATCTATCTCTTGCTAATCTCATCCATCATAGTAGTAGTAAACTCTTTACTGTTCAAAAACACATGATAAAAGTAAAAATTAAGAAAAGCTAAGTACAAAACAAAGGCGAACTTATCCCTTTAAGGGATCTCTACCAGTTAACCTTTGAGTAGATGAGAGGAGAGGGTGAGAAGAGGCTGACAAATGCAGCAACATGTACAACAAGGTACCAGAAAGTAGAGGATATAAATACATACAAAATTTATAGGATAAACGTACATATATTACACAAAAAAGACATAGAGAAATCGTGTTAAAAAGAATGAAAAAAGTGGAAAATAAATGCTAATTATACCTACACTAGGAACACTTAGGAAAGGAAAATTTCATTCAGCAGTCAGATAGCCACAGCTTCTACAACCTAATCTTGAGCAATGCAACCAATTGTGCTTGTCTGAGCGGAATAGGGAGCTCATTCCACAGTTTGACTGTACGTACGGCGAAAGATTTGTCGTATCCCCGATTTATGGAAGGGATATGGGAGGGTATAGCAAGTGATAAATTCGCGCTCGAGCGCAGCCGGTGATCACTGCCTTTAGCCAAAAATTTACTTAAATATTGAATAATAAACTATCTTTATCTTTATTTTTATCTTTGATCGTACTTCCGTTGGCCGTTTAGTTTTTTCCGTCGCCGTAGTCGAGTAACGGGAGTAAAAGAGCCAGTATGGTTTTCGTATCGAGAGGAAGGAAGTTCTGCAGGCGCCTTAAAGAATGGAGTTATCCAAACAGCTTTTTGCTTAATTCAATTATCTATATGTGGTGCCCAAGAAAGAATTTGTTCCCTAGATTTAACAGTTTGAGTGTGAGGGAGATTACACAGTACACACCTTGCGTTTTCTGGTACGTTTGTCTCATTGCAAAACGTTTCGAACTCTAAATTATGAGTGCCATATTTTAGACATTAAATCTTTTACTCCAGCCAACAGCCGTGTCGGGACTTCACTTTGATAGTAGATAATAGTATTTTATACAATCGTAATATAATAGAGAGCTTTTCAGTCGAGTACCGTGTTTAGGCAATGAAGCTTGCAAAGTTGCCTAAGTAAGATACGAGACTGAAAATCTTGATTATATCACTATTATATACAATACTTTTTCTACGATTCATGTAAAATAATACCTTTTTTACTATAAAACCTAAATAATTAATGAAAACGCGAAGCTCAGCCGTTTGACCTTTCTTATGGGAGCGC
Source organism: Cydia pomonella (assembly GCF_033807575.1). Lineage (NCBI taxonomy): Eukaryota > Metazoa > Arthropoda > Insecta > Lepidoptera > Tortricidae > Cydia > Cydia pomonella. The sequence goes on along the minus strand of NC_084716.1, from coordinate 14,624,949 downwards.
GGCGGCACGTGATTGGTCAATTTTTTTGATAGTTGACTACAGCGTATCGAAATGAAGCTTATAATTGAGTTTCCAACTCAACCCATACATGAAAAGAACGCAATTATAGTTGGTATATGAAATCTTAATTCAACTATTACAGTCGACGAGTAAAAAAATAAAAATTAAATCTGCAAGCCAATAGTACATTACGATACAAGTGCGAAAAATAGGAAATTCAAAACGAGTGGCGATAAATTAATTAACGACCGAAGGGAGTGTTTTAAATCGACACAAGTTATAATTATATTGCTTGCACTACTACGAGTACAACAGTAATGCAATAAATGAATACCTTGATAAATACGAAAAATTATGCGTAGTTGCGAATCTAATTATTATTTTGTCTTATTTTAGCTGCTTGCCTTTACTTTTGCTATAAGATGTATAAATAAATATTACACTTATTTTCTTGATATTATAGTGGTCGTTATATTTTCATCCAAACCAACTCATTTTACTATGTCCAACAGTAAATTAGGAAAGTGTTTTTTTTACTTTAGTATGTTTTTAATTGTTTTTTTAAAAGTCGTTAAATTATAGCCTAATGTCCTCGTGACGACAAAACGAGTTGATTGACACCTCATTAGCACCAAACATCAACTTTGGGCATTCATCGTTTTCGTTGAAAGGGCTTACATATACATACTATAAAAAAAAAGTTTAAGTACAATCATTATTGAACATGCTTAGAATTTCCAGTTGAATTTTAATATGGCGAATTTGTTTTTTTAAAGTGTATTAAATATTGATAGCTTATTATGCAATCAAAGTTATCAAAGTTACTAACATTGAACGAACATGGAAGTGTGCAACTAATGAAGAATTAGTATTGAAACGGTGTGTATTTTTAATTTCAAGCGACCATTTTACTAAAAGCCAAGGCTTCGAACCGGTTTTAACAATAGCGGTAAATACCGGTTTATTTCGATTTTACTTCGAACTTTTATCAGAACACGAACATTTTAGGAACTTCATTGTAATCTAAATAAACCAGTTTATTCAACGAGGGACGAGACGGCTGGCCGGCCAGTGGTGTGCTGCGTAAATAAAGGCACGAACTTAGGAAAAAATCAGTTTTTAATGTTCTAAACCGGTTAATCTGACAGGAACTTTATGGAAATATTCTCCTAAAACCGGTTTAAAAGTAACGGTTTTACGAAAAAAAAAAATTAAAAGGTCTTACGCTAAGTTCATGATAACAGCTTGCAAATTTAACCGATTTCCGAGCATTGCCACTATCGAATAACGTCTCTTTTGTCATTAGCGAAGTCATCATAAATATGACGGAAGCCATTTTTTAAAACTAAAAAAAACATGCTTAGACTTTTTTTAAATCACAAACCTTCCTTGTGGCATTGCCAGAGTCGGGAAAAATGAAAACTCTTTTGAGAACTCCGTAATTTCTTATAAAAATTTAGCATTTTAAACTTCCGTCGCCAAATGAAGGTTCTATTGTTTAGAGGGGCTGTATCCGGCCTGAAAAAAAAGGCTATTTTAATAGAATGTTGTACGAAAAAAATACATAATTCCTGACATTTGGAGCAATAAAGTTTCTTTAGAAATAAGTTGCTGTCGAAAATTGACTTGGTTAGACTCATTTTCATAGATGAGTGTATTTTTTTCTAAAACAATTGGCCTTTTTTACAAGCTTTTATTAAACTTACTTTTTACAGTTTTCATTATACGAGAAATTTAGAAAGTCAGGTTTGAACTTTATATTTAGGGTAATTAAAATTTACATTTGACGTCAAAAATTTTCTTATCAATGATGGAATTTTGTTCTCATTCACCCGTGCGTCTGTATGCATTGGCGCGAGTGAGACACACGGCCGACTGACATTATTTTGATATCATTTCGATGTGACAGTGTAAGTTTGAATCAGGCCACTTACCTATTATTATGGATGTTTTAATTTCTAATTTTGTTTATGATAGCTGGCCGTCTAATATTTTTTGCCTTGCATTTTAAGTTATAAATTATGCCGCAGTGACAGACATAGGCACCATAATAAATGGAATACAGTTAGAATTGTCTTAATAAACTTGATTATGAACGGCGGTTTCAAAATGGCGGTGGTAAATCATTTCTTAGGGTGGTATTCCATCTGTCCAATATCTTGGTCCAATGTGTATTTGTGTCTCATATTTTGCTCAATGATTGAGTGAGAGAAAATTCATATTGGACAAAGATCTTGGATAAGTAGAATACTACCCTTATGCGGGAATTGAAGATTATAATAACATAACGACAAAGTAAATGGTTAAGTATTTATTAAAAAACAAATACAAATAAAATAAAAAATACAATTATTAAAAAAATACTTAAGGACTACAAATAAACTATCAATAAACTTAACTATAAATAAAACTAAACCTAAACTAACCTACAAAAACTAGTCAAACAACCCACACCGCATCGCTCCCAACGCAAAGGTGCCCATCACGCTTGCTGCGTTTGCGCTAGGAATGACCCGGAGCGGGGGTCGAGACCCCTCTCCTTTGAGCGACGCCCCAGTTTCCCAAGAAAAGATTTCGCCTCCGCGCACCAGCACCCAGACGTCTCCACGGCAAGGGGAACGGTGCGAAGTAAATTATGTAATGTGTTTGTCCACGTATAGTCGAGCCATTAACCACGTATAGTACGATGAATTTTATCTACAAATGATCCCCCCCCCCGTACGTATGTTTTTTCTCAACCATTTTAAAACTGCACCCCTTCTAACTTTTATGCTTCCAAACATGACTGCACTTGGTTAATGTATTAACATTAACATTATCTGTCCATTTACCTATCGCACATTTGAAAAAAAAATCATTTGATAGCTTATGAATTAGGGCATTCATTTCAAGAATAAATGTTACAGAAAATTGTCCACAATTACTCGAGAATTGATAACAAAAATAAAAATTGTCTTTATTTACTTTTTTTTAAATTTTTTTTTTCTTTTTTTTTTCATTGTATCGTAGTTAAAATATTTCACAAGTTACACGAGTCCAAACACGACCTTCTGTATAATTGAACCCTGTATTTAAAGCGAAACGGTGTAGCTAAAAGTTTAGCAAGTTATTAAACTGAATGAATCTTCATATTCAGTAGGCATTTGTCACCATGGCTGTCACATTCTAACAAGTATGTAAGTGCGAAAATGACAGGCATAGTGACAGGTGATAAAATGGAACCACGCTGCTACCGCAGTAGGGCTAAGATGATCGGCTCTTTATCATTTGTCATAATGCCTGTCACGTTCTAACAAGTATGTAAGTGCGAAAATGACGCATGACATGACAAGTGATAAAAATGCGACCATGATACCACTGCTGAAATTTAAAATTCAAATATTTTTTTTTAATAAATCCGTAAATAAATCTGCTTCTATAAGGATAAAGCACCTTATAAAGGCTTCGGGTGACCCTATAGGGCTGGCCTGTATTCCGCTCAGCGGATAAACTTTGCTATCCAAAGGGGCAATGCAGCGAGCCTTCTGGGCACCGTACCGAGCGGTCTCGACTTGGGACAATTTTTTTGTTTATAAGTTTTTAATTTAAGTGTTATGTTGTGTTTCTATCCATTTGTATTTCGTTGTAAATAAAAACCTTTCAAATAAAAAAATAATAATCTGTATATTTCAAATAAATTACTTATTTCTATTTGACAAGTGTGTGCAAAATCTCTTTTTATTATGAGATGTGCGCGGTCACTTAACTCGCGATGCGAACACCGATCTTAGGTGACTATCTGATTATAGCAGCGTGGCTTAGCACATACAAATGGGTTGAAACTACAGGGCAATTCCAACAATATACGAGTGTGTGATAGTAATCTAGTATGGATCTGACATCATTCCTATATAAGATGATATGATATGATGATGATGTGATTTATTTATCTCACAATATACAATTTCACTTTAAACTTGGCGTGGTAAATTCTTACGAATTTATATTGTGTGATGGTTCCAATTTCCTTTGGAGACCCTGCTGAATTGCGCATTATGTCAACCTTCAACCAAAAACGTCACTTGACACTAACAGATCAGTATCAGATCAGTATCATATTGGAATGAGATTTAATATAACTACTCGTAAAACTCGAACTGGCCTGCTAGTTGCGATCGAATCATAGTACTAGAATCTTATACCTTTAAACGCGCAATTCTTGTATATATACTTATATATTTCGGGGATCTAGGAAATGGCTCTAAGGATTACGATGAAATTTGCTATATGGGAGTTTTCAGGGGCGAAAAATCGATCTAGGTAGTAAAAATGCGCGTTTTCCAAAGATAAGTGGGAAAATGCGCATTTTTGAGTTTTGATATGTTTTCCGACCAAAGTTCGTTCTCCCAGATATTTTTTATTATATTATTTTGAATGAATGTTTGTCAAATTTTAACTTATTGTTACATAGAAAAGTGTGGTTATCTAAAGCACAAAACGTGACAAAATAACAATCAACACAACAACTGATTCAAGGAAAGATGTCGCAATCCAATTAAAAATACAAACAACCGAGGAAAAACAGTCAATTTCTGTATTAACTAGATGCTCCGAGTGTCAACAGAATGTGTTTTATTTATAGATACTGTTTTTATGAAGTTTGGATAATTAAAGAGATAGTGGGGAAGGTAATTTAAAATTCTAAGTGGCGTTCGAAATTCTATTGGAAGTGAAAATAGATACTTTGGTTAATTATTAGGGACGAAAGAAATATGAACATTTCTGTGTATATTCAGTTGACATATTTACACCTTATAAGTTGCTTCTTTTTTTTTCTTCGTTTTTTTTCTTTACTGTATACACTCAAACTCATTAGCTTCATTAAATGGGGTGACCAACTAGGACTTCATGGACCGCGGGCAGAAGGGGACGGGGGTACCTTTCCGTAATAATATAAACGAATAAATCTAGGTCAATGCTAAAACCAAGATTTAGTTATAGTTTATTTTCCGAGGAAGTATTTAAGGTTTCGGAAAGGCGCAAACTTTACTGCGAACTTGAAGAGAGCCTACAAATCTGTAAACTTTAACTGAAACCTAAATTGCTTCTTCGTAAAAGTGTTTTTCTTACTTCACTGGCTCAGTAGCCCAAACAGAATCTTGGCCACTGACACAAGAGAGCGCCACTCTGCCCTTTTCTGCGCCACTTCACGCCAGTTGGGTATTCCAAGGGCGGACGGGTTTTTACGGGCTTGGCTACTCCAGCGGTATCTGGGTTTTTCCTAACAGTTACTTAGTTTTAGGTATACTAACCCTTTACCCTGTAGTTTCAACCCATTTGTATGTGCTAAGTCACGCTGTGGACACGTACACCCATTGAAACATTGACTTTTTAAATATGAAACAATTATTTCCTTGATTGAAATTAGTCGATTATTGAAACAATTAAAAACACTAATAATTAAGACGATAGTAGACTACCGATTCTCTATACAAACGTCGTCTCCATTCTCCGAATCAAAGGCCTTAGGTATAATTAATAAATAATTAAATAAAATAATAATAATAATTCAGCCTATATACGTCCCACTGCTGGGCACAGGCCTCCTCTCATGCGCAAGAGGGCTCGGGCTATAGTCCCCACGCTAGCCCAAATAAAAGAAATTAATAAATTAATTAATTTTATAAAAATATTTTCCATAATGTCAATATCGAGAGAGGAAAATGGGGACTACGTTTGTATTGAGAACCTGTCGGTCCCTTTTCTTTTACCATTTCCCGTTAAACATTAACAAACTGCATACCCATTCTCTTCCATTTGTTTTGATAAGGTACCTGTACGATTATTCCGTGTTTGAGCACTATATTCATGCAGCTCTCTCTTTGGCCTTCGCTATTAAAATACTCGGGGAAGTTGCAGAAAGCGCGCACCTGTCGGACTCTCCACGCTACCGGCCCTACGCGGAGCTCGGCCTTCGGCCTCCGCATTTGGCCACTTGTACTATTATTCTGTATTTGATCTTGCTAGCCGAGCTACTTTGCTTCAGTTTTGTTCATTGATTTTTGCATACAGTAGCCTTAAACAAGAGCAGTTGTCACTTTTTCTAAATACGTCCATAGACTGATGTGATCACTAAGTAAATACCGCGCATAAGGGTTGTTTTAGCTCCAAATGGATAATTTCTAGTGGGACATTCCTCTTAAATAAAACATTAACAAATTGCATACCCATTTTCTTCCGAGTTCGACCATAATACTAAGGCAAGATTAATCGTGCTTATATTAAAACAAAAGCCAACTAATTGGATTAATGCATCCTGAAGTGAAGCCTGAAGCCTTTGATTAAGCATTCCCTTTAATTTAATTACTTCTGACAATGGTGATTTATTATCATACCTCGGGGTTCTTAGTGCGGGAATATTTTACACTACCCAAAAAATAGGTAAAAATTGTAAATACCGAAACTATTTTAACATTATTTTTTAATAAGCAGAAACGCCTGCGAACGATGCTATTAAGCTTTGAATAAATTAAAAAAAAGAAAAATTACTGCCTTGGGTGAAACTTGGCCATCCAGAGGCCGTGAGTTCAAGTCTCACCCATGGCAGTAATTTTTTCACTTTTAAATTTATTATGACATGTCTAAGCAGAAGCTTACTACCTATTTAAAATTCATAGTTAATTCATTTTACAATAAACAAAGTTATAAATACACGAAATCATTCCCGCACCAAAATTAAATTAAAAAATTAAAATTAAAAATTGTTTATTTCGGACCATTAAAAAAAATCCATAGCGATATTAGTAAAAAATCTTAATAGCTATCTTATTATCTATGTTAATCAACTTCAAACTAATCCATGCCTTACCACCTCACCAAGAGGCTTTGCCCTACTTATCCCTCCCAATCACCACACCGACCCAGTATTTAGAGAGCGGGCAGTCGAGTCTCTCGGCCAACGTCCTCAGCATGCTGTTGTTGCTACCGCGCACACGTTTCAGCAGAGAGGCAATTCGTTTGCGCCTAATTGCAAAGAAGTCATCTGCCCTTGCCTCTGCGAACATGCCAGAGGCACTGCAGTGCTTTGATCGCTCCAGCAGCATTCTGAGGACGTTGTTGTACTGAACACGTATCGTGTTATATGCCTTTTGTGTAAACCTCACCCACAGGCTGCACGTGTAAAACGACTGGCAATAAGCCTTTAACAGCGTTATCTTTACTTCCTGTGTACAGCGTGCAAACCTGCGGGCGAGCATATTTCCTCGTACTGCCAACGCTCTCCTCTCTCTTTCCACACCCCGATGTATGTTTATTACCTATAATTTATTGTAACATATAGAAAATGGTTTCTACTCTCATAGTTTTTTTATTTATTTTGTTCTGGCTTTTGTTAGATTAGCCAATGTCAAGTTGTAATGGGATTAAAAGTTAGGGAAACTAGGAATTAGGAAGTACGGATAAGACGAAAATTTGGAAAGGGAAGGATTGGATTTACTGTAATATATATAATTATAATTATTATATACTATATTTTAACATCATTCTTTTCTAAAAATACAAATAAGATTTTATAAATATCATACGAGTTACTAAATAACAAGCAAATTATGGATGTAGGAAATGGGATGCGTAATGATTCAAGGCTGGAAAGAAAATCAGACCGATCATGAAGAAAGCATGCAAAAAAAAAAAGGTTCAGGTCCCCATAGTCACCACAAGAACAAAGAGGATCCGGCTTTTTATTTATTATGTGTAAATGCGCCGGAGAACAAACATGCCCCAGACGCATTCTACACAGAATAGAAGTTACAGTTTTCGAAAAAAATATTTTGCTAAACCATGGTTTCCGTGGAATTGACGGCTGAATACTCTCATAGTTTTAAAATTTCACAAAAAGGGCCCTAGCCAGGATGACATTCAAACGAAAACTTCTAAGTTCATATCAATGGAAAAAAATGTAGAAATATGTCAGATGCTACGATAAATCACGTGACTATTTCCATACGTTATGTTAGTTTCAATTGACGCCCCGATTCTAACTTTAAGGTTCAGGAAACAGTCATACTCGTATAAACGTATCAAAAATTCAATACAAAAGATGTACCACAGCAGAACGAAAATCCAATAAAAAGACCTGTCGCTGTAGCACGGTCGCATTTTTATCACTTGTCACTATGCTTGTCACGTTATAACTGGTATGTTAGTGCGAAAGTGACAGCTATAGTGATAAGTGATAAAAATGGGACCGCAGCCGCTGAAGGTTTATAATAATATATATATATATATTTTAAATTATTTAATTCAGTAAAACACAATGGATATTGACTTAATATTAATTATAACGTCCCACAAAACTGTTTGCACAGTTTGACTGTGGGATCCGTGGGTCTATATATACACCGTGTTTTTATTGAATTCCGTTAAATTCGGGGTATCGGCAAGTATGTTAAGGGAAACTAAATGGCATAGTTAATTATCAAAAACAAACTTTTTTTTTATATTAATTTTATTTTTATATTAATTAATTAAATGTTGCGTATAGCGATGTTGTAACACGGGCATTACATTTAACTCAATCAAACAACTGGAAACGGTGACATATCAATGTCATTTCGAACATCAATCGTCCGAGATAGTACATATTTACGTTTAGTATCAAATGTATTAACTCATACTAAACACTAATCAATATATAAACAGGCCCTAAGGCAAGTGTACACGCTCGTAAGGGCCTTATAAGATAAAAATTAAATATTGATTATCTCCAAAATGGAGTTAATTAGAATAGCGTTGTCTTTGAGAAAGTTCCTTAATTTAAGCTCAGGGAACCCTTGAAATTAACGGAAAAAAAAACACGGTGTATAAATTATGTTAACTGAAATAAGTATCCCATCAAAAACAATACTTGTCAAAAAAACCAAGTCTCGCAACTCAGTTGTTCTGCGGTAAAAAGTTGTGAGATCCATGTAATACCAAGTCGGTTATTAATTTATTCAGTCTCTACTTAAGCGACTTTCTGTCTTAATACGTCCAGTCTCTAAGACCACGATCGTGGTCCATAACAATTGAAAATCAATTGTGTCTGGAATCTCCGTACTCGAAGCATTAAGTTGTTACGTAATAATTAACAGCATCTTATAGTGACGCATATCAATATTAAAATTCTTTAATGTTTTATATAAATATATTGAGACTTGGCCATCGCACTAAATAATTGAATTTACATGTGTTTTCAGGCGATTGAATTTACACGTGTTTTCAGGCGATGGCCAAGTCTCAATATATTTATATAAAACATCAAAGAATTTTAATATTGATATGCGTCACTATAAGATGCTGTTAATTATTACGTAACAACTTAATGCTTCGAGTACGGAGATTCCAGATTCCAGTCAAGGAAAAACGTTTTCTAGATCACGTGGTATACTGTCCTTTTAAAAGGAATGATTGTCATACTATTTTAATCAAACGAATTTCCGAGTCGGGCTCCAAACAAACTCAATTTAACCTACAACACTGTGAGTCAAAATCGATTAACAGGATGCAAAGTGCGGCCTTAAAATTGAATTTTCTGAGTTTAATTTTATTTTAATAACATAATAACCTTGTGGAGAATCGACCCACGTTGTGGTCGCTACAGGCGTATTTCGGTCGGGTTTATCTCGCATATAGATGAGAAAGTTGCGGAAAGTTTCAAAAAAGTTTCAAAAAAGGAAAAGTTTGCCGAAATTTTAGTAAAATTTTATAGGAAATCATTTTGAGACCGGAAAATTTTCCATTTTTAACCGACTTCAAAAAAGGAGGAGGTTTTCAATTCGACAGTTTTTTTTTGTAAGTATATATGTTACTCGATATCTCCGAGAATCGTGAACCGATTTTTTTAAATCAAACGGGTATAACCCCGAGATGGTCCCGTTCGCACTAAGTCGGGGTCTGATGATGGGATCTTGGAGAAATCGAGGGAACTCTTCAAATGTTATAGGTACATGTATGGCGCTCTTGGTAATATTTGAAGTAGGTTTTATTTTTTGTTAAAAAGTTTTATTATTTACCATTAGAAAGAAAGTGAGCGATTTTGACGTGTTCTTTTATTAAAAAACACTTGAAAAATAAGTCACGGCAAATATATAACAATTATAAATCATAATAGGTACGAGTGCTACATTCTTTTGCTTGCATAAGTGATAAGTAGTTACTGATTTTTAAAGCTTTGCATTAAAAAGATGTGTCAAGATTGTTTTTCGCTGATGCTATAATATCGAACTACAGTTATCTATAGGTTAGGATTTTAAGAAACATGTTTATACGCACGTTAACTTTTGACGCCTTTCGTTCGATACCCCGTTAGCTTGAACATGTCATGCTCGCTTAAAAAGTCATTGCTTACGGTGGCGTCGTCGATCGGGTCGCCACTTTCCCGAATGAAGGTTGAGAGAGGCGATGGCTGAGATACGCGTCATACTCGTGAACGGGTGCTGTTTGTGGAGACTGGTCTGTTTAAGATAACTTTATTTTTGAGTATAATTACGGGAGACACCACATTCGGTTCTCGTACGTTTCTTCTATCTTTATGAATGTTTTAATTATAGAGAATTTTGACTCTTAGAGACTCTATACATCTCTAAGGATAATTTGATAAAAATCATTAAGTTCTGACATTTAGAGATATTTACACCTCCAAATAACTTTAGTTTTTTTTTGTATCCGTTTGTGTTTTATTATAATTATTATTTTAGTTTTTTTTGCGTAATTCGTCATTTAGAGACTTTATACATCTCTAAGTAATAATAATACTTTACTTACTTTTACTTTAACGTTACATTGTTTGCATTAATATTTGTCAATTAATTGTATTTTATAATTGTTGATATGCTTGTTTTTGCTTGTATGTAAATTCCATGTTGACGTTTAAAAGTACCCTTGTGGAAAGTTGACGATGCAAGCCATACTACGAGAGTCTTAACGCTACAATATATGGTCCCTAGTAGCCACGGCATGGAACCTTAAAACGAATGACTCGTAAAAAGAAGTGTTTTATGTCAGTTTTATTGTAAAGGTTAGGATTACAACCGTGTTCAAACTTCCGCAGCTTCATTCCGAAGCCAATTTAATTTACTGGTTTACTGCCCCACTAAACTACAAGTGTTACCGCCGAATAAGCAATACTATATGTTCTAATAGAATATTGTTATAACAATAAATAAAATATTGTTATTCAATTACTAATTAAGGACAAGTGGTGCCTCTTAACACAGGTATTTGTTACTTGAAAAGAGGCGCCAACACTTACGACTGTATTCTTAAATCCACATTTTTTTTTTAAAGTCCGATCAAGTAAAGGCAGATGATCGCGCGAGATGGATAGATTTATTGAACCCCTAATGCAATATTAGGCTTAAAACAAGTAAAATTAAGACATAAAAAATCGGACAATCTAATAACTCGCTGTATGTCCTAAAATATCATTTAAAATGAAAATTGGTCAAAGAAACTGAATGACACAATTGACTCAATAAAAATCGGTAGGGTGCACAGAAGGCTGGCCGCATTGCCCCCATGCCCCCCTCGACGGGAATGCTGATCCCCTGAACAAAATAAAAATAGAAATCAAATCAAACGAAAAAGTCAAACAACTGAAAGATAATATTAAGACCACAAAAAAAATTATTATTTTTTACTAAAATGCATCTGACTGTTGCCATATTGTTTTATTATTAGACCAGCAACCAAATCTTGCGCTCCCGATGCGTTACTTTACGAATTTCGACTTGTTTACTTGAGCGTCCTCGGTTCTCCATACAAACGTAGTTACACTCTCATTTCAAAACGACTAGCTAGATTGCTCTGAAACTTTGTACTTACAATAGGATAGGGTATATCTAGTCCTATAATTAGTTTACGTAGCTATACATACCATAGTTAAAAAAAATACAGCGAATTTAAGTTTTTCATAAAAAAACTTGTTTTTGTTCTATTTCGTTTGTTTTATAAGCTGGAGCTATATAAACTCATGACAGGACTATAATACCTTATATCATTCTATGTGCAATGTTTCATTACAACCCAACACGTAGTTTTAAAATGAGAACGAAACTCCGTTTGTATGCGAAGGTGAAATTCGGCTGAGCTTGCCGGGGACCCAACCTCCTTATTCATAAACGTGTACTAAAGTTACGATGCCGCTAATAATCATTTGTCCCTTTCCATCATACTGATACGTCGGAAAGGGACAAACGATTATTAGCGGCATCGTAACTTTAGTACGTGTTTATGAATGAGGGGGTTAATGTATACTAGTACAATACTTATTCGATAGTCAAAAGAGGAGGCTTTATTTGTGTCAACTTGGCTTCAAAGAAAGTCAATCAGATTTCTTATAAAACGCCTTTTTGTACATACCGCGGTAATTAATTCCGATTTCGATGGGCTCGTTAATAAGTGTACTTACCTTATTTATTACATGATGCCCGTAGAACAATTTCTTGCGGATCTGAAATATATTATGAAATAATAAATATATCACGATCTTACACAAGAAAAATAATGTCAGGTATTGGTAACATTATACCCAAATAGCCTAAGGGTAAGGCAAAATGACATCGTCACGAAAAACAGCGATTTGGTTTGGATTACGTGAGTTAAAGGAAAAATATTAGATTTTATGTAATCCTGTATATGTGGAAGAGTTTCAAGATTTTCCTCTTGACTGTTATGTCTTTTTTTTACTTTAGCTTATTTATAGCTTATTTATGCCGTCCAGCACGGCAATGCCGCCAGCCTTCTAGGCACCTTGCCACAAGGCACCGAGCTGTAGCCAATTTTTTATTTATAACTTTAGTTGTAGTTTTAGTTTTTAATCTTTTCCCTTTTTTAGCTTTATCTAGTTTTGTTTAAGGTAGTTTTATTTTTATATTCTTGATATATGTAAAAAAAAAAGTAAATAATTCTGAATATGAGTACGTACAAGAAATGTAAGAGTAGGACAAATGGACAGTGTTATGAAATAAGCGATCAAGCGACAATTAGTTGAAATGGAGAAAATGAGCTTGAAAGATTTGAAATTTGAATCAGTTATTGTAAGTTCATTTTTAAAACAAAAAAGTTAATTTTGACATTGAACCTATAAAAGTGTTCAATTTAAATAAATTGTAAAACGAAATATACTTTTCTTAATGGTGTACATTTCATTTATATTTCAACTATTACTTTTCTCTGAAAGTATTAGGTCGTTGTTGTTCTAAAAATTGTGCAGAAAATTTATTCATTTCTTCATTTCTACTTTTTAACTCAGAAGAAAGGCACCATTTCAGTCTCGGACTATTGGTGCTCTCACTGCGTTCGAAACTACCTCGACAGAAATAGGTGACTTTCATCCCTTGGTTAACAATCTACTATTGCCACTCATGTGGATAAAATGAAACTTCCTCATCAGTTTTGAGAGAATAAAGAGCGTATTTACGAGCTGCTGTGATGAAAACTAAATTACAGCAAGATAAAGGTGTCCATCATAAAATGCCAACATGAAATGTCTAACCGGCGTATCGCAAAAAAATGATACAAAGTTTAGGAGCTGTAATTAGTTTTAGGTTAATTGATTCTATTGTGAAACTATAATGAAGCCGTTTGTATTTAAGTTACATACATGAAAGTGTGCTGGCATATGCTATGAATATATGTGTAGTGTAGATGAGTTAAGTACAATAATTACAATTTACATGATTAATATACCTAACACAATTAAATCAATTAACATGAGATTGATCAAAAGTCCTTGAGAGGAAAGGGGATGAATGTTTCACCATACAAACGTAATCCTCGTCTTTCCCTTTGGATATTAAAATCGTAGAAAATATTATATGCAACTTATTACTTGAAACGGTAAAAGTAAAACCAGTTTTGCCGCATACGACCATATAGAATATGAAGTATCAGCATGAGCGCCGCATTTTTAGATTTTATTGTTTAAAATCATAGGACCTTATTACACAAATACACAGACTAAACCCCACAGTAAGCTCAAGAAGGTTTGTGTTGTGGGTACTCAGAGAACGATATATGTATATATAACACACAAATACTTAAATACATAGATAACACCCATGACTTAGGAACAAATATCTGTGATCACACAAATAAATGCCCTTACCAGGATTCGAATCCGGGACCATCAGCTTCATAGGCAGGTTCACTACCCACTAAGCCACACCGGTCGTCATTTTATCCTTTTTAAAGTTGATAGTACCTATAACCTTAGTTACGAGTAGATCAAGACCAAAGAAACAAACCAAATTACCTCCATCCGTAAATGAGATCGGGATTTCGGCCTGTATCTAGAAATTATTGTTGGCCCTGATTTGAACACGCTCTCATAAATATTTAACCCAACGTTCTTAGAGGGCAAACCAAAGGTCTAAGGTAAATGATGAGATTATTTGTATGCCATTTACCCTTGTAAATAAATTCTTGTGTATCTACATTTACCTTTTATTTTCTACACTACATATTACTAAAAAGGAAACTCTTATTTAATTTAAACTGGAAACCTAAAATTTGTGGCTCTGTGAGCTGTAGATCTCGCGTTAAACTTAGGAAATGTAAAAGTGAAAAATACTTAGTTCGTTGAGTCGTTATCACAGTAAACTCACAATGGTGGTAAGTGCAATAGACGCTCCTATATGCCAATTTCCGTATTTAAAAAATTCCCAAGAAATGGATCGACAAAAAAAAAATCATGAAATCTGGACATAAAATTTCACGAGAATCGGTTAAGAATTGCAACCTGTGGAGGAGAACATCCGGACAAACGAAAGCAAAATGCCCGAGTCAAAACGGAGGCCTTCCCTGAAGCTTCGGTCAACTATTGCCGAATTAGGATGTCTAAATAAGTTTTTGGCAAAAATTATTTTTGGTACAAGCTTTTATCGGTGACTGTACTTTTTTTCCACAGGCAACTAATACTCATCGAGACAATTCTAAAAACCCCAAACACAATTAGGTTGCTTTGTTTTATCACAGAGTTCCTATAGCTACCTCCTGTCTCCATCATCAGATCAGCTTGATGGTACCATAATATTGCATTGTCACCCGATTGACATATGTATGCAAATTTTCAGCTTCGACGGAAACCGGGAAGTGGGTCAAATTTAACTTGCAACATTTGTCCCATACATACTAACAGGGCAAGTTAAATAAAAGCTTGTAAAATAAGTTCTGTATTGCAAAAATATTATTAAAAATTGGCAGCCGTTTAATAATCATCGTGTTATTTCTGCGACAACAACAATTTATAAGGAAAATAAGTGTCCTTCCTAACGTCAAACGTAGAGTCGCTATCATACTCGTAACATATGTCGCCTAATTTGTAGTCTGTACGAAAAATAGGAGTCGTAGAATATAAGGGAACCATTACATTCTACGTATGTCTCTTCTCTTCTAACCAACTACAATCTTAATTTAAATACCCATGCTTTGATTGGCATTTTTTGTGTGATGAACACAGATATTTGTTCCTGAGTCATGGGTATTTTCTATGTATATAAGTATCTATTTATCGATATACGTATGTATATCGTCTCCTAGTACCCACAGTACAAGCTTTGCTTACTTTGGGGCTAGGTCGATCTGTGTCAGATTGTCTTTAATTTTTTTTACATAAATATTTATTTTTGTATTTACGTAACTTATTTACCAACCGCCTGTCATGTGGTAGACATATAGTAGACCGCAGATTGATAAAAAATTTGTGACAAATTTAACGCTTGTTTCACTGTTAAAAATATTTTATCCCGCTGTTTTTAATTCGTGCTGCTCAAAGGTCTGGAATAAATATTTTTATCACGGCTGTGAATAACGCGATATAGGAAGTAGATTGCAGAATTTGTTTACTATACCAAAGGCCACTTTATCATTTAAATCTAGTTTAGTTTTGCTTTAGTTTATTTAGATACTTTTTCACGGTCTACATTCTCTAATTTTGCTGGCTATTGCAGAAAAATAAAACACTAGTTATACACCTGAGCATAATAAAACAACTAAAATGTAATTATTTTCTTTGATACTTTATTTCTACCAAGTGGTTTAAACACGCAAATCCGAATAAAAATATAATATAATCAGAAATAACTAAGTAAAAATTAACTAGAACTACAAAAAAGAAAATTAATAACTATAAATAAAACTATGCTAAAACTAAATTATAGCTACCTTAACTAAACTAAAACTACTATATAAAACTAAAAATCTAAATCTAAAATGGGCCCCCTTGGCAAGGTACCGAGGATGCTGGCAGCATTTCCTCGCTGGATCGCTATGCTCAAGCGTTGGGCGAGGAAGCTGCCAGCTCTCTTATTATTGCTTAAAATTATTGCTAAGTTATAATAACAATCAAAAACACAATTAGTTTGCTCCTGTCTTCATCATCAGATTAGCTCCATGTAATCATAATATTGCATTGTCATCCGATTTACATATGTATGTAAGTTTTCAGCTCAATCGAGAATAGGAAAGTTGGTCAAATTTAGTTTCCAAGAGTTGAACCACACTAACAGGGCAAATTAAATAACAGCTTTAAAAATACATCCTTCTATAGGAAACAGGTGCCTACTAGAAGAGGTTTATTTTGCTAAAATGTTTTCTAAATACGTACTCCAGGCGAAATATCCACAACTCCAAGATTGTCGGCAGATCAAAGCGTTTTTAAGAGTCCCCGGCAAGCTCGGCCGAATTTCATTTTCCCATACAAACGGAGTTTCATTCTCATTTTAAAACTACATGTTGGATTGTAATGAAACTTTCCACATTCAATGACATGAGGTATATCTAGTCCTGTAATTAGTTTATATAGCTCCAGTTTATAAAACAAATCAAAATAGAGCAAAAACAAGTTTTGTATGAAAAACTATTTTTTTTTTAACTATGGTATCTGTTATTACCTAGCTTTTAAGTGTTTTTTTTTTCCTGTCTATTTTTTACAGTATGGTACAAAAACGATTATTAACTTACTTACTTATTACCGGACTAGATAAACCTTATCTTATTGTATGTACAAAATTTCAGAGCTGTAGTGTATTGACGTTTCGAGCGCTTACGTCATGGTGACGTCACTGACAGTTACGGCCAGTCGAGGGTAGACCGGCGAGCAGTGCGTTTGTATCACGGGATGTAACGTGTTGCCGAACCGTGGGAAATACATTATACACCGTGTTTTTTTTGATTTGCTTTAATTTCGAGGGTGCACTCCTGAGCTTAAATTAAGTAACTTTCTCAAAGACACCGATATTCTAATTACCTCCATTTCGGAGATAATCAATCATTAATTTTTATCTTATAAGGCCCTTACGAGCGTGTACACTTGCCTTAGGGCCTGTTTACTTATTGATTAGTATTTAGTGCGAGTTCATACATTTACTACTAAACGTAAGTACTATCTCGGACGATCGACGTTCGAAATGACATTGATATGTCACAGTTTTCAATTGTTTGGTTGAGTTAAATGTAATGCCCGTGTTACAACAACGCTATATGCAACATTTAGTTACTTTTTATAAAAATAAAAATGGTAAAAAAATAACAAAAAAAATTTTTTTTCTTGCAAATTAACTATGCCATTTAGTTTCCTTAAACGTACTTACCAATACCCCGAAGTTAACGCAATTCAATAAAAACACGGTGTATAGTGTGATTTACTGGGGTAAATAAAGTACATTACATGTGGCGACGAGGAAAATAAAAAAAACGAAAAGAGGAAAGGGAAGACAAGTTGGTCGATCTCTATTAATTAGCATGTTTTGTCAGTGTGCAAAAAAAAATGGTTTAAAATAGAATCCACTGTTTCAAACAAGTGATGAGTGTGAGATTAGGTGTACCACTCGTGGTTAAAAAAAATATTTCCATTCGGAAACGCCATCTAGCAGTAATCCCTAAGATCCCGATCTTGAAGTGTTGAAAGTTGCAATTATAATTGTAGGTTTTAAAGCCGAATATGCGACTAACAACTATGCAATCTACCTACAAATAAAAAAAGTAATTTCAAAGGCAGCCAGTGTTAATAGCACTGTTTAAAGCTAGCCTGCCAGACATCAACACTACAAGAGCAATCTATCCAGTCGTTTAAAATGAGAGCGTCACTAACGTTTGTATGGAGAACCGAGTTTGCCGGGGACCCTTAATCCTTAATGAAAGCATGTATGCCAAAGATTACCGTTGCATAAATTTGTTTGAAGAAAAGCCTGACAAATGCCTTCTTTTGTGCCCCCTATAATCCAGAAAATGTACATCGAGTGAGATTTTAATCTCGCCCCAAGATCTTAAATAAAAGCACGGCGTTTCTTTGAAAACAACATATGTCATAATTTACTCGATTTCTAAACTCAACCTTAAGTTATTTCTGATAAAGAGTATTTTTAAAGAGTTAGTTAAACGGATTGAGTATATTTGCACATTTTTGTAGAAATGATTGATCCAACCATATTTATGGGAGACGGAATATAATAATTATGTTTCAGCTGTTTTTGCATGTAAAGTTTAAATGTTTGCATTACAATGCAATCTATTCCCGCCATTTCCATATTTATATAAATTATCAATACACTTTATAAAACAAAGTCCCCCGCCGCATCTGTCTGTATGTTTATTTGCAATAAACTCAAAAACTACTTAACGGATTTTCATACCATTTTCACTTATCAATATATAGAGTATTTCCTGAGGAAAGATTAGGTGCATAATTTGTTAACCCGTACGGTTTACTAATTTTCTATATATAATCAAACGGTAGATGACGAGATTACTACGCCTCTGAGCCCTAACATATAAAGGATGTATAAAAAACAATTGTAGAGGATTGAGAACAGAACATATTGTTCAATATTATTTTTCTTAAAATAAAACCTTCAAATCAAACGCAAACGAAGCTCAAATAAGAAGCTATGTGCATCGCAAATTTTTATCACCGCATGGGACCATACTTCAAGCTATTTTTAGCTTATGCGGGGTATGGAAATCTAATTTTCAGGTTTTCTTGCAAAGTGTTCCTGTTATGCCCATCCATCATAAACTATTTCAATATTAAGGCTCAGGAGTTGATACATAGTATGTTAACGGCACCAGTCATGGGACATTTAAGAGAAAATTTGGAGTATTTTGATATTTTCTCTTCACCTGTAAAATTTCTACCACTTTATGCGTTAAAAGTTTAATGTTCTATTCATCCTTTATGTTTTCAATGTAGTGAAAGATACATGAAAGATACTGCAATTGGTTTCAGTATTATAAACAAATCATAACTATGTTTTTTTTTTGCTTCAGTCATGGGATGTATGGTGCCATTAATTTTAAAACAAAGGAAAATCAATGAAACATCAAAATTACGCAGCTCTATGGCTCTTGTTTATGGTAAAATGTTGCCAGTGTTTAAAAACAGATAATAAATACTTGTTTTACAGGATTTGCCTATACCATCCCATTACTGGTGCCTGTTCCATTATAGGGGTGTTTACTATAAGAGCGTATTCACATTGTGCGATTCGATATTGGAAACCGGATACGATCACCAATAATAAAAAATCTCAGTGTAGGATTCCGTACCGTTCCGTCATAATATGGTAAACGTGGCCCAATAATAAGTATCATGTACACTACAAGCGTAAGGGAGTACTTTCGCAGCGCTTTGTACGTCGTTTAACTTAGAAGAGAAGATATTTTGCAATAACTGCAAAACGGCTGGACCGATCATGTTCGCTATAGTTTGCATTGAAAGTATTAAAAAAGCTTTTGTTTTTCGATTGTTTTACCCGCCTCATAGTTCAAAAGGTAGAGGGGGGGGGGGGGGGGGAGGAAACATTTTTTTCGTTCGGGTGTAATAGAAATTGTTATATCCATTGAACAGACGTATCCAACGATACCCCTCACAATGGGTTAAAACGAATAAAAAAAAGTTTTGTATGGGAGATACCCTAAAAAAAATTCTGAACTTTTTATTTTACAGTTCTGTTACCATGTTTGATTTATGTACTTATGCTAAATTGCAGCTTTCTAGCACTAACGATCACGGAGCAAAGCCGCGAACTACTTAGTTGACTACAGAAACCTAAAAAGTATAAAATGCCTATTTAAATGTATGTGTGTTTTGTTCAGAAGAAAGCGGTAATGCGAAAATATAAGAATTTCATGCAGTAGGGCACTCTCTACTCTAGCAGCTTTTTTCTTCACGGGATATCGGATCAGACAATATGAAAACGCTCTTAAAGTAATTTTGTTGAATGCGATATCTATATTATTTTTATTTTTTTAAATTTATATATGTATATACTTTTTTATATCTTTTATTTGTCAACATTTTACTACACATTAAATCAGTACCTAAGTGATTCACATACCAATATTACATGAGCTACAACCGTTTTATTCTATTTTATTAAGTAACATGAGTCATAAAATGAAAATCTAGATCCTTTTAGGTCATAAAACATTACAGTAACATGTTAATTATCTGGCAGTGTTCCAATTTCTACATCGTAGACGAAATGCGTCACGAGGCTAAACTATTCATTGTTTATGAATTATTACATATTTGATCCCAGTTGGTATAGGTAGTCAACGGGGTCGCGACACTGAGACGATGAAATTAAATTAATAACAAAGATAAAAATCTTCATGTAAGTATAACTAAAACCAGGCGAATTGCGCTAGTCAGGAAAGATTGTCTTTCCTTAAAACATTACCTTTTAAAACATATTTAAAACCAGGACTATCGTGAATTTATTTTGTTACCTTTATTTCCGATGTTTGATATTTTGACCACGACCAGTAAAACTTGCGTCGAATCGTCAGAAATAAAGGTAACAAATAATTTAGTTATAAATATGTGGAACGCGAAAGTATTAAATGTTAAATTACATTACCTAAAAATAATTCAGACAGTTGAACCTAAGGTTTTTTTTGTGTTGAAATCTAACTTTATTCATTTAGTTACTTGTATTTGAGAAAGCACTTTTATCCCAACGGACGCATTTACCCCCATTGACCTTACCTACTTACCGAACGTAAGCAAGTTAATGCAATATTAGTTTTTGCCTAAGACTTCGCCTTTTGTATCTATTTGCATACAAATTTCCAACCTCAATATCCCCACCTATAAGCTCTACGTTACGTTACTCTAGTTAAATCCCCCAAACCCAAACAAAACTAACATAAAAACCAAACATTGTAAAAAGACCTGCCAAGTTTAATGAAAAATTGGAACGTGAGCTTCGCTACTTCTATAAATATTCTTACACATGTCGGTTTATTTAAGTCCTAATTTATAAATTTTATCATTGGTTACATCAGTGGTTAATAAATTTTCTTTTTTGTCAAGTCATTATCTTTTATTCATACAAATAATGCATTAGATTCGATGATTAATGTATCTGTGTATACCCGGCGACATCGCGACAGTGGTATCCGCTTGATACAAAGCTCTGACGTCTATTGTGGTTCACCGTACAGTAAGTCTAAACAATATTGCAGATTTAACTAAAGATTAAACGTTGCGAGAAGCTACACTCTCCTCTTCAATGTTTGTTGGCTTAACGTCTTGTCTGCGAATGACCGAAGTTTTTTTTTTTTTTAATCTTTACAGCATAAAAGAGGTTTGAATAGAACAGCTTTAGAGCGTTTTCACATTCTCCGATCCAATATCGCATGTCGGACATGACCACTAATAATGAAATTTAAAAAGTGCCTTTTTATATGTATTTATCATTTTAGTAATAATTATTGTTCAAAATAAAGCGTTAATACAAAAATAAAACGACTTATTGAAATAGGGCATTTTCTTGCAGTTGTATTTTTCCAAGGTTCTTCCGACATCCGAGATCGGATTGGACAGTGTGAAATCAAATACAGAATTAATCAAAAATTGTCAACCAGGATTAAAATATCTGTTACATTTTGCTTTAATTTCTTAAACAAGTAACAGTTCCTTAATTTCCTTATCCAACCATCGTCCTTGTATTTAATTGCAAACAATTTATCAACTTTCCTCTTTAATTACTTCAAACAGAATTGACGAAACACAATTCAGCGTTAGCCTTCAGTCGATTTTCAGATCTCTAAAGCGCATCAAATGAATTTGAATCTGGCAAATTCAGAATAGCAAATGAAAACCGTGCTTGAATATTAGACCCAATATCTATTGTGATAAGGCACACATTAACGGATTTAGTTTTCAACCACAAAACTGACAAACAAATGGAGCGAATTTTGGATGAGGATTTCCTAAATGTCAAAATTACCTAGTTCAACTTGATGCAGCAACGCGATGATTATATTTTCATGGTATGTCTGTGTTTTTTGTCTTTTTTCTTGACAAATAGCGTCCAATGCGCGAGCTAAGCGTTTCCGTTTTGGCTTGGGTATATTTCTTATGTATATCTGTCCAGCTGTTCTCCTCTACAGGTTGCATTTCTCAATTTTTCTATTGATTCTTTCGAAATATTGTGAGTTCAATAATAATATCGATCTTCTTTATATTGAGGAAATATTTATTTAGAAGGTTCAAAATGGTGGTGCTATGGGTATCGAGAAGTTTATAGGTAAAAGAGCCACTAGATTTAAACGAAGTAATTTGATGGTTAGCTATAATCAAAGATACATTGATTGAGTAAGATGTGTAAAATCTAAAACAATTTCGTATTTCAATGTTCTTCGAATTTGACAGGTAAACGAGATGACGCTGTACAGCTCCATAGATACATATGCGGTAACTCTGTAAAAGTTGACGTTTGACAATTCAGTGATCGCAAAACATATGGCGCAGTACAACGCCATCTGTTTTGGATGTCAAATAAGATGCACGTTTTTTTTCTTAGATTATACCTATTACAATCAATTAATTCTCTTTGCTATAATTAAATAAATACATGAAACAGGTTCTAAAAACCAGGAGTATTATAATTGCACTTCTCGTTCATCATATGACTAGAGGGCCTACCGCGAACCACGCTCGACGTGTTGCCTCCTTGTCACACTTACGTACGAATTAACAAGTGCGACAGAGAGGTAACACGTCGAAAATGGTGGCGGTAGGCTCTCTGATAAGGAGACATAGTTATCTGGCCCGATTTATATTTTGTTGACGATTTTGTTTTTCGTTAAATTTGGGTAATATTTAGCTGGTTTGAAGAATTTGGGATAGAAAAAATGTATGTAATTTCGTAACTCAGTGGAAGATTTTATAGAACATACGGTGAAATTTTCGCTTCTTATTGTAGAGAATACTTAGTGAACTAAACTAAATTTTATGGAAATTTACAGGTACGAATAAGTACAATTACTATCTTACCTGGACCGTAGCTCATTCGATATGCGATGCAGAAAATATGAATGAATTAAGACTTACATTGATAGCCTAGAATAGCTTTTACAATAGTACTAGTTCAGATATTGTCTCCAAGTCGGGCTCTGTCGTGTCCGGGTCTTTGTCTCACTGCAAGTCAGTATTGTGCCGATGTAACCCTAGAAACAGGTTGATCCTATTCCCCGATAGATGGCGTAGTACCGATAGCACGATTTCCACAACCGCCGCGCTTTAAGAATTGACGCTTATGTTATTTTTGATTACCTCATTTACCAGATATTTAAAAATCAAACTGTTTGACTTTCTTCAAATCTTCAATCAGAGGGTTCACAGAAAACAAATCTTGCTATTCTTGTTATTCACTCGTTTCCTCGAGTAGATACTTTTCACACTCCTATACATTTCATCTTCATTTCGTTACGCAGATGAGTTTCATTTGCATAATATCCAAAGAAAAGAACGCATTTTTATTTATTCTTGTTTCGTTTAAAAGATTCTAATAAGTGTTTAAGGAAAGCTTTCCAAGAAGAGACTTCCGGATAAAATGTATTTTGTGTATCTATTTAAAAAACTGTCATGTCTTTCTGAGAATGAATACATCAAGCTTAGTATAAAATTTACAGGATAATTACGTAGGTGATAATGATGAGTACAAAGGCTACTTAAAAGGTTAATGTAAGTTTAACTCAACACTGTTTTTTAACATTATATAGTTTGTAATATAATGAAATATTGGTTTTTTCTTCTATTATTTTGATATAATTTTGTAATAATGCGAATCATTGATATTAACTGAACACTGGATGTTATATTTTTAAATCAGATTTTGCTATAGGCGAACTAAAAAAATCGGCCAAGTATGAGTCCTCGCAAAGGAAGGGTTCCGTACCATTATCTATAAAAACGGTCACCCATCCAAGTACTGACCCCGCCCGAAGTTGCTTCACTTCGGTGATTCGATGAGAACCTCGAGATTGGAAAGAAATATTTATTTTATTCTGTTTTTTAGTATTTGTTGTTATAGTGGCAACAGAATTTCAACTGGCTAACTATCACGGTTCATGAGATACAAGCTGGTGACAGACGGACGGACGGACAGACCGACGGACGAACGAACAGCGGAGTCTCAGTAAAGGGTCCCGTTTGACCCTTTGGGTACGGAACCCTAAAAAGGGCATTTTGTAGAAAAAATTGTCTACCTCGCGGCATCTAAACTAGATATATGACTTACTTATGACTCTTTCTTTAAAAAATAATTAAAATAAAACATCAAAATAAGGAAAGATGAAGGGTATGAAATTGGCATATATAGAGTTGTGTCGTTCTCGAGAACGAGATAGAAATATTTCCTAAGGCAAACATTTTTAAACTAGAACATTTCCCAACATAAAACGTTCTCGAGAAAGACACAATTCTAGACATATGAATGAAGGATATTCGGCATGATCGGGGGTCGATAGCACAGTTGGTGGAGCTGCGGGCCTACTGAGCGACACGCAGTAGGGTGGTTCAAAAATATAAAGTTATGAAAATTCCTTTCCACACGGGTTTTTTTTAATTCCAATATACGTAAAATTATCCATATCAAAATTTAGAGCAATTAAACATCAACAACATTCAACAAAAGTATGAGGAAGTGCAAATCACAAAATCAAAGCGACCACTAAATCATTAGCAAATGAGTTCAAATTTCGAACATAGATTACTATTCTATAATACAATAAAGGGAGCTTTGTGTAGATAAAATCATCATACAAAGTTGGACCAAACTAACATGCAGGGCAATTTCGTAAAAATAATATCGTTTTCAGGCAGCTCTTCTAAATATAAAAATATAATTACGCCAAGTTATACTAGACCAGGGCGTGTAGCCAACGTGCCAATCGTTAAAAAAATAAAAATAAATAAATAAATAAATCATTTATTCTGATAAAAAAAACCCTGATTTTACAATTTTGTTTTCTTCTGCCAAACTGTAAAACAGTTTGTTGGCAGAGGGAACTCCCTTAAATACAGATGGGTTAGCTTATTGCCTAGTTAATTAATAAGTAAGTACGGTACATCTTATAGCTTATTGTGGTGGTAATTTAATTTTGTTTAATAGAAACGTTTTCAATTTAAATTTAAACATCCTAAATGATTTACATTCCCTTATATCATACGGTATTTCATCATACAATTTGGGGACCAGATACTTTCTACTTCTTTTCCCATAATAATTATTACAGTACATATGGGGCTACTTTATAGCACTAGTGCGAGAAGTAGCATATTACGTTACTGTGTCGAACATTTAAAGGGCCATATGTACTGTAAAACGTTGTACGATACATGTGCGAATAGGTAATTCGCAACTCGTGTCGATTTAAAACACTCCCTTCGGTCGTGTTTTAATTTATCGCCACTCGTTTCGAATTTCCTATTTTTCGCACTTGTATCGTAATGTACTATTACGGCACGACGGAACCTCTAACATTTTTTTACTTATTGTTCTTGTTAATCTAGGGCGATTAATATAGTTTTTAAATTCATCTTTATTGAACTGCTCTAATGCCAGCAACATCCCTACTTCCTCATGCACCGGCAACATACGGCAGCATACGGCAACGCTCCGTAGCGAACGAAACGCAACTGTCACTGTCGCACTAATATGAAAGAGTGATAAAGAGAGATGACTACGCTACGCCACAGAGGGTTAACGGTGCACGTTGGATACGCCGCCAGTTATTGTTTTTGAAATCGACTGCACGTGTAAGTTTATCGGACAAAATCTTGACACGTCATTTGTTTACTCGATAAAACCAGCTACGTGTAAGTTTCTGAAGTCCAATTTGGTTCTAGAAAATATTCGCATAACATATTCAGTCAAACGAGCATTCCACGGGCTGTCCCGTATGGACGCATTTTATTTCCTGTGTTGCGAACTTGCGACTTTTTTTCGGCGTTTATAGCAAGCGATTATTTTTCTGTGCATATTTTTGACCATTAGTCACAGAAAAGGAAACTCTTGTACCTGCAAATCTTTAGAAAATTCGCGTTTGTACAGGATAACGGTAGACAATTTCAAGGGATGGACAGAAGAACATGGCGAAACTAAGTATAAGGGTGTCTAGGTGACTACGAAACCCTAAAAACCACCTAACCACCACCCAGTACTAAACATTATTTTAAAATATTTTACCTATAATTCAGTTTTTTAAACTTACAGCTAAAACTATGATCAATATAACCATGAGAACCTCTATTCAAAATCAATAGAAAATTACTTACATATATTTTTTTAAGCAATATCTTAATCCAAGTAATAATAGTTCAACGTAATCCATCAACTATTTATGACGTTTCAAATGACACAATAAACACATTAAAGTGCCTTTTATGAGATCGTCATCTATAGATGTCAATGTCAGTCTGCCAAGTTCAGCCTTTATTCTTGATGGATTTTTGAGTTATTCGCTATACAGGGTGATTCATGAGACGTGATCAGGACTAACAATCACACAATCAGTAAATGTTAATGAACCGTTCATCATCATATTTAAGTAAAACAATCTCGATTTATTTCTGTTATTTAACTTTTTGGGAAGGACAAATTTGATAATCTACAATCATGGACACCCTACAACACTTAATTAAGAAAGATAAAACCTCTTTAACCGTTATGACAGCAGTTTGATTATGTAGAAAACAAAATATCACACTTGAATGAGATACGATTTTTCAAAAGTAACCAGACTCCGATGACATTCAATTTGTCACTTGTTATGGATAAAACAAAGAGGGTGACCATAGATGGCGTAAATATATTAAAAAAAATTTTTGAACACTAAAAAATAAAAGAACGTTAATCTCACAAATACTGGTATGAAACAGTTGCTTATAACTTACTGAATGCTCAAGCTTGATCCTGCTCACGTCTCCTGAATCACGCTGTAGAGAAGCGATATCAAACCATGAAATTATCGCAATCGTAACCTGTACAGTGAGCTGAGAAATTGCATGGAAAAATTATGAATGAATTCATTGATAAAGTCGCCATGCACTTTTGCAGCTGATGGTACCACGCGACCAAAACGTCGTAAGCTTGAGTTGAATTGCCCTACTATATTTATTATCCTATTATTAAAACGAGCCCATTGTGTCCCACTGTCCCACGGCAAAGGCCTCCCCCCTCTCCTTCCATTTTATCCTATTATTTTTATTTATTAACTAATAACAGGTAATATAAACAATACCGTCAATTGGCAGCTTGCCCATCAGAAGGCTGGTAGCATTGCCAGTTTTATCGCAATGCTGATCCGCTAGTCACACTTCAATTCCACTAACGAGCGGCTATATTCGTTGAAGACCCTTTCCCTCCAGGGCCCCAGAGTCTCAACCCCAAACGGCTCTAGTATGCAACCACCACCAATATTTATTTATTAGTACTTGCGTCGCGTCGACTTGAACCCTGTATAGTACAATGTGTAGTCTATATATGATTCAACAATGTAAGATGAAATACGCGTACTTAATCAAACCTATCTAACCGTATAATCTGGACAAGATTAAATATCTACCCACATGCCGTCCACTCGTTACGTGCCTGAAATGTCAGTAAGCTGTATCGGGATTCGTCATACGAGTTGAAGAATTCAATTCCTGCATAGGACCGCACATATTTGGGCTGCTGGGTAACTGTTGTGAGTTAAGAGTCGGATTCAATTTGTGCTATTTTAAGAAATCCTTTTAACTTTGATCTAATATCTATGTAATACTTTTTAGATACATCACACACGAGCTGGATATTGTCTATGGCACTGTTTAACGACCCGAATTTGATACCAGAATGGAAATTATAAATATTTTTAAACCATTCATTATTTAATATATTCAGATGACTATGTATTCTCAAAGACAATATACATAATGGATATATACAGAGGATTAATATAACTAGCTTAAATCTAAAAGAGGCCCTTGAGGCATTGTACCAAGGGTGCTGGCGGCGTTTGCTCGTTGTATCGCAATACTGATACGTTGTGCGAGGAAGCCCCCAGCTCTTTGGTCACCAGTTACGTCAACAACGTCAGGTTTCTGCAGAAAAAATAGACATTAGGAAGGTCATCTTATCTAATATGTATATTTTTATCGGTTTATAAACATTATGTTTCTATATTATATATCTGAAGCAATGAAGAAGGGTCAAAAGATATCCATTATTTGGGAAATCTTTACCTATACAGTTTACTTAAGAACACAAAGTTACCCCATCGTGCACCAAATTAATGAATGAACCAAAAAAAGAGATTAGATAATGACCAACTTAGCATTTCGAAATATATCTATATTTAGTTTTGTTTACCTTTGTATAGGTATATACATAATAACGTAGAAATATAATCTATGCAGCTCAACGAAGTCCCCCGTCCTGTCTGTCTATATGTATGTTCGCGATTTAGTAAATATATTGCCTACTTACGCTCAGTATCTCCATCATTTACCTATTTAAGTACTATTTTTATCTGACTGTAGATAAAATATTGTATATTTATTCTCAGAGAGTTTCATGCTGAAACTACAAACAAATATACAACACATGAAACTATCATGTCCAAGCCCTAGAAGTTACAAGCCTTAATAAAGACATGTTAATATATTTAGAGACATATAAAAACCAGTCGGCAAATTGCGTGTATAGGCCTTGTAACTTTTGTGAAAGGGCTTTTGCAGAGCAGGTAAATTGTATGATAGCATAGAGAATTATATAAATATAGAGTGCTCACTTTATACATCGGTGTTCTTACCAAAACACTTATTATTTTCGTAGTCGATATCTAGCGTTAAGTCGCGGATTTATTAGTACCTACTGCTACATGACAATAGATGTCGCGACGAACGAAGTATAATGCTCATTAATTTGCAGCTAATATTATAACCAGATTAATCGAGACTCTATTTTCAACTCCTTCTGCTTGTAATATTAGCTGTAAATTGTTGAGCAATACACTTTTTGTCAGTCGCGACACTGGTGACATCTAGTGTCAAGTAGCAACACTGATAAATCCACTACTTGACGCTAGATGTCAAATTGTCTACTACAAAAATAATAATCGTTTTGGTAAGAAAACGAATGTATAGAATGAGCACTCTATGCTTACTTATTTCTCTATGGTGATAGCAAAAGACTAAGCCGAGAACATTCTCAATTGCAATATAGGGACTGACTGGCAACGTTGCTGGTAAAAGAACTTCTTGGCATTAATGATACCTAGAGGCCTACTCGGATTGTAATAACAGGTTTTTATTACTGATATGATCTATCAGTATCAAAAGTGACGTTTCTGTTGGAAGAAATGTCACTTTTGCCAGTGACAGACGATATACATACTTATATAGATAAATTCGTACTTAGATACATAGATAACATGCATAACTCGGGAACATAACATAATTCAAGATGAACTCATAAATAAATGCTCTAAAGAGGATTCGAATCAGGTACCTCCTACTTCGTATATCGTAGGCAGGAGCAGCATGATTAACATTCGCAATCACTTGGCATCTTAAAAACTGCTGCAATGCGTCGCACTATCTAGTTCAGCGGTGGCAGCACGGTTGCATTTTCACCACTTGTCACTATGCCTGTCACTTTCGCACGGATCTCTTTGTTTGACATAATTATTGAAAGTCATAATGTAATGATTGTCAGATTATCATTAGTCATAATTCTGAAACCGTTGACTTTTCAGGATTTTCATAAGGGTATCCTATAGATAGGTTAAGTTAGGTTTGTTTTATGGCAATCCTGATAAGTAACGCGTTTCTGAGAAAAACCAAATTATGACTAACGAAAATGCGGACTTGAAACTTTATGGGAAACAATAGAGACCCACTTTCGCACTTACGTACTTGTTAGAACGAGACAGGTATGGTGACAGGCGAAAAAAAATGCGACCGTACTATAGCCGCAGCTGTTATAAACCTCTAAGTTAAACGTAGGTATATTCAAATAATGTGTAGAACCCTATGAAGCCGATGGTCCCGGGTTTAAATCATGGTAAGGGCACTTATTTGTTTGATGAGCACGGATATTTGTTCCTGAGTCATGTTTTCTATATATTTAAGCATTCATTCATATTAAAACTTACCAAGTACACAAACTAAAGGTAACAAATTTGGTTCAAATCGCCGTCAATGGGCAAGGTGCCCAGAAGGCGGGTGTTTCCCCGCAGTATGGCGATACTTATGCGCTGCGCGAAATAGTGGCTAGTCCTCTGTTCGCCCGAGGCCTCTATTAGGCGCGCCGACAAATCTTTATAAATCCAAGATTTTGATTGTTTGTTTATTTCTTTATTTTTATGTTATTAAATAAGTATTCATATTTATATATTATATATATCGTTGTCTAAGTACCCACAACACAAGCTTTATTGAGCTTACTGTAAACTTAGTCAATTTGTGTAATAATGACTTAAAGATTTATTTATTTTTGTCTATGGTAGTATGATAATGTACTCCGGTGCCGGCAAGTCTGGCGTTACAACCTTGGCATTAAACTCGTGTAATACAAAACGTTTTATTATCTCTTGAATTTTGCCATTTCATTCTTACGCTAGGATATATATTACTAAATGGGGAATATTTAGGAAGGTAGGTACATTATAGATTTAAAAAAAAATGTTGCTGTTAAAAGTAAAATGCATAGGGGAAACACTGAATGCCAAATTAACTGTTTTTTTTATAGTCATGTTTTTTTTTTCAAATTACAAGTTATAGCATTGATCATAATTATGATACGTTTAATTAATCCTGCTTCGCCACCTTACCTTTCCGAAAGGTTTAGTTATTTAGCTGCTGGTAGTGGTCATCGCCTTCGATCAAGCACCAATCTTTTACTCACGATTCCTTCCAATACGACGCGCACATACAAGAAATCCTTTACTGTCCATGCCGTCAAGTTATGGAACGAGATTCCGGTGTCCGTGAGGCAATCCCAATCTGTAGCATCACTCAAGGAGAAGCTTAAAAAATTGTGGCTTTCCGATACTTTGGTTACGACTTCCTAGTTCCATTGAGTACTTCTACTTTTTAATTTCCTTTAGTTTTCTGGTTCGAATTCATATTTATTTATATTATATATTGAATATTTATTCATTTTTATTTATATATATATGTATGCATTATTTTATGGTTATTTTTCTATCTATGTATATTTGTATAAATGTGTATTCAAAACGTGCATTTCATTAATTTCAGTGATTGTACACTTTTGTTTGTGTTTGTCATTCATTCACCGTTACTTCTGTTTTACTCATTTCCTCAAAGGTTAACTGGAAGAGATCCCATACAGGGATAAGTTCGCCTTTGTTGTATTTAATTTACTCTGTAACTGTGTTTTTCGTGTTTTTATTTCTATGTACAATAAAGTATATACATACATACATACATACGTTTTTTCTTTTATTAATATATGTTAAAAAGGCACAAGCAAATAAACATATTACACATATGCTTCCTTGATTTTATTATTGCTTAAATGAAGGAAAATTTAATTAAAACTGTGAAGTTCTTTTAAACATTCTCTTGAGCTCATATTTTGTTTGTAGATGACTCAATGCCAAGCAAAGCCTATTGCAATAAAAGCTATAAATATTAAAAGTTCAAAGAAGTACGGCTTAATCCTGAGTTCCAAGAGGTTAATCATTATTTTCATTGCAATACATAAAAAAATAATTATTCCTACGTTAAGCCTGAAATAGGCATAGAGAAAACGTAATCGGAGAAATAGGTACCGTAAAGTTACATAACTATAGTCCTCTATTAAAACAGTGGTCCGATATTTAAATATGATTATTGACGGGCCTAAATGTATATATTTTTTCTTTTTTTTTATTGTGGAACGTATCACCGTTCGGTTTGGTTGGACCGGCAATCCAAAGATGTTGGGTTCGATTCCCACGTTGCCCAGAGTTGATCATCGTTGATGTTTTAATTGTGATGTGAAAAATATTTATTGACAATAACAATATACATAATGGATATATACATATGATTACTATAACTAGCTTATATCTAAAATAGGCCCTTGAGGCATTGTACCAAGGATGCTGGCGGCATTTCCTCGTTGTATCGCAATACTGATACGTTGTGCGAGGAAGCCGGCAGCTCTTCGGTCACCAGTTACGTCAACCAGACGTTTCGCGATTTCTCCAAAAAACTTGTGCGCGCTGGGACCCCATGGACCTAGAGTTTCAACGCCATTGTGATCGACATTTGTATATGTAATTTATAAATTGACGGGCCTATTTAAATAAATATCATTTATTTTCAGGCAACTGAGACCCATATATAGACCTAAAAATCATTACCTACATGATTTTCGATCTTAAATAAAGAAGAATAAAGAATATATTTATTTCAAGAATTTGGCATTACAAGAACACCAGTACATTGATCCCCACACTAGGCTCAGCCTGTAACGTGGGAATCTCAGAGAATATATATTATTGCTATATGACATTCACAAAATAATTTCAAACAGCATAAAAGCTAAGATATCCCATAGATTTGTTCGTGATATAGGTACAACTGGCTAAAAGTAGGATGTAAACACGCACGTCAATTTTACCGGATGGACACTAAATGGAAGTCGTAATAAATTCAAACCATTCAAACTGATGCGGACGTTATTGCCGGAAGTGGTCAGATAAATACGCGGATCTGATATGATATAATATACAGATATGAGAACTAACTAGGTACACAAGTACTTGAATTAACGTGTTTAGAAAATATAAATAGCTTTACGGAAAAAGATTTTTTTTTGGTACACACTTTTATTTTCACAAGCAACTCGTAAAGACAAATTTAAAAACCCGAATCACAATTAGTTTGCGTTTTTTTATCTCCGAGTTCCCATGGCCACCTGAAGTCTCCATCATCAGCTCCATGTCATCATAATCCATGTGATCCGATTTACACATAGGTATATGCGAAATTCGAGCTCAATCGGAAATCGGGAAGTGGGTCAAATTTAGCTTCCAAGATTTGACCCACGCTAAGTAACATACATACTAATAGCGCAAAGCACGAAATTAATGCTTTCATTCTTTCTTTCATTGATAAACTCGTACCGTATGTTAAAAATAAGATCTTTTACTTCAGACTTCGGTCCATACAATGTTAAGCTAACTAAGGGCTTATGTTAAGCTAACTAAAAAAGTAATAGCTACACTATTTTATAAATTAAGTAAAGATAAAGAAGTCTTAAGATACATTACTATATATATAGTAATAGGTAACTGTAACTAATAGTAGAACCTTAATTATGTAGGTATGTAAAATAACATAAATCCATACAAAGATCTTTATTTAGTCGTGAATACGTAAACATCAATGAATAATCGCCGGGAAATGCTTTGCAACGTGTTGAGTCAATTGTTTTACTGTTTATCCAAAATAGTGCGAGAAACACGTGCCATGTAAATAGGTTTACAAACAAAGCAAATAATTAGTGATTACACGTCAGGCGTTCAGTTGGATTGGTCCTTAATTTAATTTCAATTCATACTAAAACAGTACAGGAGCAACATATGATCGTACGCTCACGACTCCTACTGACAATAGAGAGCTTATCTTGAAGGAGGCCAGGATAACGCTAGGTAGAAGAAGACCAATCTTAAGAGAGGATTATCACAAAAGTGAAAATTACTCACTTGACTCGAGAATCACGAAAATACACTTTCAAGGAAGATAAGGTGCTTGCAAGAGTAGACTTTAACCAAAACCTTAAAAAGGTTCAAGTTGGCTTGATAGAAAACACGAAAACATCTCATTTTTGGTCATCCATTAAATATACGAGTATCATATATTTATTAGGAGGAAGGGGGTCAAGAAAATGTGACATGTTGTGGCAAGGGGAGGGGGCAGTCACGAACAATTTGACGTCACTTTAACTACAGAAGTAACCGAAAAATATAATTATTTGTATTCGCTGAACAGTTAAATACCATGTTTTTGGAATGATATTCGTTTCTATTCGTTTAAATTTTCTTTTTTAATTACTACTAATCAGTTTTGGGTTTGCCAAATGTGACCAGGGGGCCTCCCCCCTCCATTTCACACTGTCAAAAAACCTAGAAATTTGTATGACGTAATTAATGGATGACAACTTTGCCTACCTATGTAACAATTCGATATAAAAACTATAATTTTGCGTTGGCCCCTTCTTAAAATAGATGATGTATGTATATTTGTATACTGCATTTTTCATTAAAACAAATACAAAAACAATACAAGTAATTTTATTGCAGTGTTTCTGACCAATGCAGATCTTTGAAAATTAAAGCGGGTGGTTGATAATATCTTCTAGTACATTTATTCTTTTAAAGAGCAAAGGATGCTCACTTCACTGCCTTCATATTTCTGATGTTATAATTGCAACTACTTTAATTATTAAAATTAAAACGAAGCATCTAACTATTTTAATAAAACAGAACAGAGTCAAAGGTTCCAAGTAAACTACTGGAGAAAGAGATTAAAAAGAGAGACAACAAGGAAAATGTTTAAAAGTAGTTTGCAGGGTCAGACAAGTAAGTAACTAGTTTCAACGACAAGCAAATGCATGCTGAACAGTCTAGATAGGATTTTGCTGGCTACTTACGTGTTTTTAAATTCTCATTTAAATGTAAAGGAAATTTGTAAGACTATCAGATTTTTGCTAAAGTTTGTGACTGGGTTATTCTTTCCACGGCACTACATGGGTTTGCACTACTTGAAAAATGCAATTTTCTTTTATTTAAATGTTTCGGTTCACATTTAAACACTTTTGTGTTGTAGTTTAGGTCGGTCGGCATGTAGCTCTAGTGGTTTTCAAAGTCTAATTTATAATGAAATAATTAATGCCATTGCCATTAACAGTGTAAAGTTTGTTTACTACGAATCTTACCTATTAAATCTGACAAATAAGGAAGGATTGAGCTTTTTTTAATTTTACCTATAAAATTACATTATAATTAAACTGTCAGATTTAAACTCCTCACGAGTGCGGTGCCGACTGTATATGAAGATTAACAATGTTGTAAACAAATGCGAATTCGTCATCCGTCAACATGGGCATCCTAGGGAGCCACGAGTTGGCATTCTACTGGATTAGACATAATATTTAGGGTGTCTCCCATCGTGGGGTTTTAAATGCTGGTCTCAATTCTACTCCCAACATTGTGCTACTTTTATTATGAGACCAACCCCGAAATCGCAAATATTGGCTCCTAAAAAATTATGGGCCCCTAAAAATATTGGTCCCATAGTAAAAGCAGCTCGATTTAGCAAGTAGAATTGAGCCCTGCATTTAAAGCCCTATGGTGGGAGACATAATGTTTATTTCATTTCAGTGTATATAATAATTATGA
This sequence comes from Cydia pomonella, assembly GCF_033807575.1. Lineage (NCBI taxonomy): Eukaryota > Metazoa > Arthropoda > Insecta > Lepidoptera > Tortricidae > Cydia > Cydia pomonella. The sequence goes on along the minus strand of NC_084716.1, from coordinate 14,589,240 downwards.
GTACATAAAAACTAGATGTTATTGTCTGTGTTTCCATAGAGCGGCTGGAGAGCGTCGGAAGAGTCCGTCAGAGCTAACTCTGCACCCCTCAATATTGATTCTAACTATTTATGTTAATTTATTAATTTCATTTTTGTTATTTTTCAATGCTTAGATTTGACATTATATTTTCACGCTTGCTTGCAAGCAAAATACACATTGTACCTGAATATTTCTAACACCTTTTGTTACTGTATTTTTGCAAATAAATAAATGATTGATTGATTGATAGGACGGTGTCATTGATATTTTCATACAAAAATTACATTTAATTTATGATAATGAGTAATGACACTTTGTCATAACAAGTGCCATGCAACTGTACTGACTTCCAACTCTAGTAGATAAAATAAATCGAGTTGGTTTGAAGGCCGTCCCGCTTTGTAGACGAATAATACCTACAATAACTACTGCATCGCTGAACGATTATTTTTATAATTATAAGTGGAATGAGCTTCCTCAGATCTTCAATTCTTGTTAAAACAATTAACTCTTTGAGTTTGAATGCATTAACCATTAATTGAACTGTCAAACGCAATGAATCTTACAAACGTTACAGCATTGGTAAAACGCATTCTTAGATCTGAAGGTTCTGACTGTGCTGAGGCTAAGGAAAGCTTCATATAAAAGGCAGGAAAGGGGGAAGGGCGTAAACGTAAACATTTATACACGTTGGTGGTTGTGGATTTTATAATACGAAAACCAAATAAATATAAAACGTGAATTAAAATCTAAAAATTAAACTGCTCGGTGGTCCACCATCACTGATTTTAAGTGGAGACTAGAGTTTACTTTATATTTAACATTTCACAGCATAAGTATTGAACAATCAAATTAGGTTAAATCTAAAACTGGTCAACAACTAAAGACTGTGGCCGTACATTCCTGTTTAAATAGGTAAACTACGATCAGGTATCGTAGCTATCTCGGCTCGGAACTCATTGTATTCTATTGTAGCACGGGCAGGTTTCCGCAACTTTACGACTAGCGCCTATTTTGCGTGAAGGAGGTGGAGGGTAGGCTAGTCCAACCAGCCCAACTCTTCAAGGAATCCTATCAAACATTTGATGTTGAGCAGGATCTCGGAGAAACCGAGATGTTTTGCCCTGTATGGAGCCACTCCGCTGCATTTCAATACCACATGAGAGGCTATTCTGTCTCCTTGCAACCTCGCCATAGGGGACCGTTTGTATCTCCTGAATTAAAAATATCTCTGTTTCTACTGTTTTGTTAATACAGGATACGTATTTGCTATATGTGTTACTTGATTTGATGTGTTGTCTGAATAAATGGTTTCTATACTATTCTATTCTAAATAGTCCGGAACTTATTTGTATTCGTAGTTTTCCTGTCCAGCGAAGCAGTGTCAATTCCCGTCCAACTCCTCCCATTATCCATCCCAACTCTTGTACTACTTAGCGAATCTAAGCAAGGAACGTTGTTGCAGGCCACAGCCATGAAGACTGGCTACCGCAACCTGCTGGCGATGACGGTGATGTGCCTGATGATGGGCGCCGCCGCCAATCCGGCCCGGAGGTCGCAGGACATCGAGGCCAGGCGTCGGAGTGCGGTGGACCGGAGTCTGATCAGGTGAGCACCATTTGTAGATACGAAGTTATTGATTATAGAAGAAAAGAATATGTCTAAGAAAAAATTGTGCCGCCGAATTGGCAACCGAACTGGACGGAGCCATTTGTTTTGTTGTAAGAGAATTGTTAAACGTCAACTTTTATTTCAGTAACCAGAGCTAGCGCATAATGTAGAGTCACGGACTTTAATTGTTGAACCATTTAGGGTTTACTTTTCATTGGACATTTAATACCGTTAGTATTGACAACCAAATTAGCTGGAACCCTAATGGATCAACATGGATTCTTTCTTAGTCTTTATTAACTTTTTGGTAGATAGTAAGATTGAGCAAATATAGAAATTAGAACAATACACTAGGTATAAAAAAGAATCCAACATCAAAGAAGGTTCATAGATTTCAAAGTCAGCAAAAAAACTCCGATAAAGGAATGTGACTTAATTACGGCATCACATACACATTGACTCATACCTCCTAACTTAAGCTTAGTAATAAATCGTGTTGGTATTTCATAAAGAGAAATACGTGAACAAGATAAGTAGATGGAACGACTAAAGTGTAAACATATCTTTTGCGTTGCTTTGAAGCATGTGCAACCTGTAGGGCGTGGCAATTCTCTACTTAAATACCGACACAGTTTACAGTTTACAGTTTGACAACTTAAATACCTAAACATTACCTAGGGTTAAGAATCACTTATGTACCCTAGCCAGATGACTTAGCTCTGTAGTAGGTACCTAAATATATTTGGAGCCGAATTGAGGTTATATAGATACTTATAGTTTTGACCTGTATCGAAAGACTCACGTACCGGATCCTAATCGATAAAATACAGACGTTGTATCCCTGTAATACCTAGGATTAAATAATAAAGTAACGTAGACAGTAAGTTGCTGCTGTAGAACGAAACAACAGTCTGATAGATTAATACATCCCTTGACGGATATTTTCACTAGTATATTCTGTGAACGTTGCATGCCCCAAAAATTCTACAAGCCAATTCAGCATACGTTTGTAGTTAATAGTTCCCATTTAGTTGCCTTTTAGCCAATATTTAAAATGCACGCTGCATGTTAAGGCTTATTTCTAAATTGAGCGGTTTACTAACTCCACAGGTTCGGCAGATCGTACCCGGCAGAACCATCCGCGGCAGACATCCGAGAGCTACTGCAACGTCCCGTACGACGAGGCACCAGCTTCCTACGCCTCGGCAGATCTCAACCCTTAACCATGAATTCTGACGACCTTATATCCCTCTTAAGGTCTTACGAGGAATACGAAGAACCAGCCAAGAGGGGAACCACCTTCATGAGACTCGGAAGAAGCCCGCAGTTCATGAGGCTGGGCAGGTCTGGTGAGAAGCCTGAAGAAACTGGTGTGTACCATGAAAGGAAAAGCAGGGCTCGAGACCAGTTCTTGAGGCTTGGGAGGGACAGCGAGGAATTTAACGAGGTTGATGAGGAAGATGAGGAGAGCAGAAAGAAGAGGGACGCATGCCAAGAGTGTCAGGCGTAATCGTGTTGTGGTTCATGGCTTGAGATTTCTTGCACTAATTGTTTTACATTTTAATTTTCTTAATCTGAAATAGGTAATGGAGTAAAAAAATAAGGTAACTTAAAATAAATTATGGGTCCATTCTGCTGGTCCATTATCTGCAATTTACATACCTAGTTTTTTATGTACGAATAAATATTTAAATGTAAAAATGACTTGGCTACACCTACCAAATGAGCCCAATTTTAAATTATTATTACTTACCGTTCTATCGTCTGTTCTGTAAAATTTGTGCTACTGTAAGATTTTGCGTGAAATTTCAAGCCATCATGTCTCTTACCAACATCCTAATGGTTGTCTAAGAAAATGAATTTCCCTGGCTATTCGATGTTTTAAGACGCTATGGTGCATTGATGTAACAAATTTTGAAAACCTAATACGTATTTTTAAACAATTAAACACTATTTACATGTAACTATGATATTATTGTATATTTAGGTTAACGTTTCTAAAATAGATACCTAAAGGTAGTTTTTGTGATCTCAACTTTGCATTTGAAAATTTATAAAGTACCTAAAGCATAATGCGCTTATATATTATATATTAAATTCTTTATAACTATACTTACCCGCAGTATTACATTGTATTCGTATTCTTTCTAAAATAAATATACAATGTGTATTTTTGATATAACTGCAAACTTAAACTAGACGTAGGTTTTAGTGCAATAAAAAAATTCTGATAGATTTTTTAATTTAGCATTTTTGAAAACTTTTGGAGCGGCAGTGTATTTCGTATATTATAGTCGTTTTGAGAGTTGTGACGTCGCGACATTAAATGCCACGTTTTGAGTTAAAACAAAGTAGTGGTACATTGCTTACTGAATTATTTTATATGGAAAAAAAAGTCGTCTGTTATTTTATAAAACCTATGAAAGTGTGTCCATTAAAGCGTAAACTACCGGTTATGCGGTTTTATTAAAAATACATGCTTTATATTTGCTATGAAATAAATCTCTCTTATTTGAAACTATATTTGCAACAGTATAATTACTAATTTAACTGAAAAACGAGCATTTCAGAAAAGTGTTGATTACGTTTCTTATATTTTTAACACTTCTGATAAAGCTAAGAGGCCGATAATTGGCGTGATAACATTTGATGACTTAGTTGTAAATTTAACGGTATATGTATGTATAATACAGATTTCTGCAGTTTATTAAGGTAACTGTCATACATTTCACGTTCCCGACAAAGTATACCTTTTGTGAAAGCCCCAAAACATGGATTAAGCAATTTTTAAATATAGACTGTTATAATGTTTTTAGTATCTGAAAGTATCTAAAACTAAAAATAAGGCTGGGCAAATTTTAGTTCTAGATATTTTCCCAATAGATTAACTTATAAATACTAAATGTATAATTCAAAACAAGAATGTTAATTACTTAGATAATGAACAAAATGCAGACTTTATTATATGATTAATTGTTGTAAAACTAAATAAATGCAATGAAAGTGTAAAGTAATTGTGTTACAGTTTATTTCATTTTATTTGTAAATAAAACAGTATTATATTTAAATTTTTTGATTAATTGGTTGTTCCATCTATTTCAAAAGCCTTTTATGTTAACCGAAAACCAAATTTGTAACTAGATATTTTAATTTATAACAAATCAATATGAGTTTCAGGTAGGTCCACAGTAGGTCCAATTTCAAAGGTTTCTATGGTAACTTGTGTTATATCACCGGTAAATAAAAAACAATTCAAGCTTTAAAATTGAGGTACCTACTTAGGTAAACCATATAAATATAAATTACGTACAATATTGATCGCCGACGACGTATGTAAAACAGGTATGGCAAGTTTTTTTTTTTTAAATTATATTTTCTATTGAGCAACTCTGACTGCTCAATGCAAATATAATAACTATAGGGGGTCACGCTATTTTACCAAAATATTCCAACCAAGCATTTCCAACCGCATATTTACCAATCCAATTTTTTCAAATAAATATTTAGCAACAAGTTAATTAAAAATTTTATGGTTAGGTAAAACTACGAATGCAGCCCAAAAATGTAGTTCAGATTTGGTTTAGCGAAGGTTACAGACTTACAGCGCTTTAGTTTTGTCAGAGACAAAAGGTAGGTGGGTAAGCCGTGCCCAAACAGCGCCAGAGCCGATTTTTGCGTATTTTATGATATTAACTAACAAAATTGACGTTTTTGCGAATTGTAATGATCATTTCTATGATAGTCTAATTGCGGCCTTACGAAACCATTTTACTACATTTTACTTATAGATATTATGGAAAATGATTATGTTGAGCAAACTAAAATTGCTACTGCTACCTATGTTAAACAATGAGCAAAACAAATAAGGTACAGTCTAAGTATTCACAAAATTTTAGGTTTGTGATATTTTACCCACTCTAGTTTTCATATATTGTGACGCCTAAATAATTAAAGAAGTAAATTTTTTTAAATTTAGACTGTTATAAACATTATCAACATACATAAATATCGAAACATTGGGTCGCAAATGTAATCACTTTTATGCAACTTAGGAATCATTATTTGGCATTTATTTATGTTTTTAGGACCATTTTTTGGGATATAAAAATCCAGCATAAAACTTTTGGTAATCAATAACGCCAAGGTGGCAAGCGACCGTGACATCGGTGGCTAGCGCATTATATGTACCTTTGTCTCTGTCACGTTCCGTAAACGGCAGAAATGTGGCTGGGTGTCGAGTGATGCGTCGCTTCGACGGGTAAGTTAAACAAATGGTAAGGAAAGACGACTTTGTTTTAGTACTTCCGGCAGTTCAGACGTTTCCAACTAGACCTAGCTTCTAACTTTCCCAACTAGGTCTAAGAGCGTGAAAATCTTTACCAATACTTAAATAGTAGATTATTGTTAACCGAGGGACAAAAGGCATCCATTTCTGTCGAGATAGTCCAAGACTGAAATGGTGCCTTTCAGCTGAGTTAAACAAAAACGTTTAAATTAAAAAAAAAAGTACTTAAAAAGTATTACCTTGCTCTAGAGCAGAAACGTATCATTTTCTGCACACCTTTTAGAACAACAACGACCCACTTTCTGATCATGAAAATTTTAAATATAGTTTTTAGTCTTTTTTCATGTTGAAGGCCACCAAAGAAACACAAAAAAGTTGTTACTAAGGATGGGTGCGTGCGGAATTTAATAAATAGTTCTAGAAGCATGTCGGGAAATAATAGAAAAGGCCGTACAATGACCTAAATGACCACGAATACTTTGACAAGAGTATACGACTAAGAAGAAGAAGGAAGGGTCGACAAAAAATGGTTGTAAGGTTAAAATTTAGTTCCTCAACTCGTGACCGGCTCAAACAAGTTAAGATTAGCTCCTATAAGCGCTGTTTAAGTATCTCGTGACAGCCATTAAAGCTGCTACTCGACTAATTCTCAGTTACGACTCGTTTAATTGGCTATTCTACGCTTAGCTTCGAGTTGCAGCAGTAACACTTTATAATGGCTCGCCGTTAGATAGGATTAGAGTTTGATGGGCTGGAAGACGAACTTGACACAGGATTTTTTAACAATGGGTGCAGTAGCATGTAAATCTTTATTTCTACAAATAATATTTTTGACAGGTAAGGGAGAAAACAGTTAAAATCGTCTTATTTTTCTCTGAAAATCTAGAATATGAAATATAGACACAAAATAAAAACGAGTCACTGTGTAATATCGAGGACATTTCTGCGTTTCTAAATATGGAACTTTTCATTTGTATAAAAAAGGACAATCATATACAGATCCACCTAGATCCACAGTAAATTTAAATATCAAATATCTTTATTTTGTATAAAATATGGTATACAAGATGGACTTAAGAAGCACATGCATATTTTACCAGCAGATGATGGCATGTAAAAACACTAACACGCGGATATCTATTAACTATGCTAATACATCTAATATTATACATGTAACTTCTTATAATTAGAACGGTAAAAAAAACAAATGTTATGTTAACATTCAAATTATTCTGGTTTAACCAGGCTACAAGGCTTAATAAGGCTTGTGTTGTGGTATGGGTTTTAGACGACGATAATACATATAAGAGATCAAAACAGGTTTTGTATTTGTACAAGATAATTTTAACAAGTACGCGGAGACTTACAGGAAAAACTGGTATAATTAAATTAGACACATAATAATATTAATATATCGAGCAACATCCAATGTAAAACAGCAGTAGACAAAAACAGCTAAATCACCAATCATATCTTAGGCAACCATAAACAATTTTTCACGGATACATATACTTGGTTAAAGCGATATACACACTAACAGCCTGATTTGAACAATGCTTCTAAGAAGTCACAGACACGATAACGATCTGTCAGTGTCAGTATCAAAACTGAAATTTCTTCAAACAAAAAACGTCACTTCTGACCCTGACAGATCGGTATCGTATCGCTGAGACTTCTTAGGAGCATTTTTCGAATCGGGCCGTAAGTCATTTAGGATTTTTAATTTAGTAAATGTATCAAACGCTTAAAAACTACACCAATAGTAAAAGTGTCATTGTTTATTTTTATATATTAAAATATATAAAAAGGTAGGTATTCTTTAAAAAACCCCCTTAAAATGTAATACAAACGAAAAACATAATTATTACCATATTGCAAATAATAATAATATCAAAGTAACCTTTCAGATTTATGACATACATTATTTCGCATACAATATGAAATTTGTTTATTAAAATACGGAAAACAATATATCATAATGAAACGTTGATGCGTTTCTTTCTGTGAATTATACATAAATAAAGTAGGCGAAAAGAAATTGTAATCATCTGCGTCACATCAAAGACACCCATTATTACGTAAAAAGCATCAGAGGTTGGAATTCATTCCGAAACTAAGTAAGCCAGTACCTGTAGACTAAGAGCGCGCCACGGAAAGCGCTGGTGTTAAGAGTAAAGGGGACGGCCGTTTCTCCATACGAACATAGCCTCTGTTTTCCTGTCTGGATATTGACATTATGGAAATTAATTCTTCATAATTTGGTTTCTATTAACCATAGATTCAAAAAAAAAATACGTATCTAAAATCTAAAGGGTATAGCTGTGGTTGATATACAATAAATTGTGTCAAAATATTTACAATAATGTTAATATCCAGATAGGCATACGTTTGTATCAAAAAGTAATTTCGCGGGGGTCGTCCCGTCCTCTTTCGTCTAATGGTTCTAGACACATAGTTTATATTTTAAATCTATTATTTTCAATGGTATTATCATTTATATTTTTTATTCTATTTTTGAATATTTAAAGTTTACATGTTTAAATATATTTTCTTGTCAGTTAGTGATAAATCCGTCTTATTAGTTTTCTGTACGATCCGTCATCGGTGGTGTAAAAAAAGCCTACAGTTTTATCGATACATTATTTTTAACTAAACACATATCATAAACTCTCTACGATGAGATCAGAAACCGCAAATTACTGTTAGCATTGAGATAAACAATTATAAAAAAAAAAATCTCTGAAAATATAACGTTATTGCGTAATAATAACGTCCATATCTATTTAATAACGACAAATTTCGAACATCTCTGAAAAACAAAGGAATTTCATTTGAACTCATTTCTAACATCAGTCGAGATGACGTTATATTGAGGGCATGATTAAATACCGCAATTGCGGTTATAGCATGTGGTTCCTGAGAACATTTTAGAGAGCTTATAATGCCTGTGTAGTGCATTCAAAAACTCGTATGAATGTTTTATGTAACTCACTTTCAGCTCGTTTCATATATCCACATTTGTATATTAATACCTTTTATTAGGTTTGTAGCAGTAACATAAACTATAGGTAGTATAGTAAAACCACTTTTGCTATTCTGCCAATCAACAGCATCTGCTAGACGCCCGGAATATAGTAAGTATAGCCAACTCAGTACTATTAGAAGGATTTCGTTGTTCTTAAAAATGTTACCAATTTCCTGGACTCGCTCTTCGAAAATTGGAAATTGTCTCAATTAAAAATACTCTTTTAAGGTTCTATTTAAATTTTCGTCATTTTAACGCATATTAATGAAAACACTGCTGCAAAAAATGGACTATATTTACTTGAAAAAGAGGACACTTTGGCAACGTTAGAAACTTGCAATGTTTATATTTTTTTGTTTGATTTTTGGAATGAATTTCCGGACGGTAGGGACTTGACGGCGAAAAAGTGTAAGATATTTCTGTCACGAAAACCCGTCACAACCTAGTTCGATTTGAATACAATGTCGCATGGACACGGACATGGAAATAGACAAACATGTACACGAACACGGCCACGGACACGGACACGTAGACGGACACGTACACGGACACGGACTTGGACACGGATACTGACACGAACACGAACATGATGAGTTTCCGTCACAACCCTTTCTTAACTTCGTTCCAACCGAGTTCTTATTATTAAGTTTACCATATCTATAATAGTTCAATGTTTTTTTTAGAACAATAATAACTGCATCAATAAATTGCTCTGATATTTAGATTAAGATGATATTTGTAAAATTTGACGATTTAAAAGTGCTTGTTGCTAGGCCTATTTGAATAAAGAATATTTTGACTTTTTTGACTTGAGTGTTCCACGATATTCACGCATTTTTATTTTTCCATAAAATTTGTCATTCATAGTTGGACCATTTTTATTCATACCTATTGCATGTTCGGATAACACTGATATCAGTATGATCATTTCTGAATATTTAATTTTTTTCTAATGAATAGGTTAAAATGATAAAGCTATTTCATTACGATTTAACTAATAAGCATGTAAGGACAGACCCAAGGAAATTAATCTTAGTAATTTTCTTTACTATTTTTTGCTGTTAACAACATAGTATATAAACATTCCATTCATTCCATTTTTGCCATTTAAACTACTTACTTAGACAGGTGTGTGACAAAACAAAGGCTTGACCTCAAATCAATCAAAACCTTTAATAATAAAACCTAGTACATACATTTAAAATTGTAATATCACAATCATAGTTATTGAAAAGGCCCGGGCCTAATACCCACCCACGCAACATAGCAAAGGTTTTGAGATCGAATAGACAATACATGTATAAAAGACACACACAAACAAAACAAATGTCTATTCGAACACGTCACAACTACATACAACAGGTGACTTACTTAAGTTTTTTACCTATACTAATGCTGGGATGGTAAATATAATCCGATCATTCATTAAGTAACCCAGTGGCTCTGTGAGCTGTAGACCTCGTGAAAAGCTTCATAGCTTAAAAAATTAAAATAAGAAATACTTACAACGTTGAGTCATTTTTATAACGAAATCACGATGGTCTTAAGTGACATATACTATATGGCACTAAAGTCCTTTACGCAAATTTCCACCATTTTGCACATTTTTCAAAAAAGAAAACGACTGATTTTTTTTATCTAACTACCAAACCTTAACTCTTTCCTCACAAAATTTCCCGACAATCGAAACGGAGACCTTCGCTAACACTCGTTCAAAAAGCTATCAAAGATTGAGTTAACCTTCAACATCGATCATAAGTCAACATTGATTGGTACAATTCTGAGGAATCTCTTATATTACATCTCTTGTTTCATTGACTTGTCTCCGTTCATTGCATAGGCGTCGGGTCTCAATAGTCTGTGTTGGTTATATTAACCTAGCTATGCACAGCATCAGCAGGGGGGCCGGGGGTACCCTTTCTCTGCAGCGGACTGTACCTACTGGTCGAAACTATCTGTGGTCCCATAATAGCAATTGCCTGAGGCTAAATTTGTGTCTGCTGTGCCGGCGAGGACGCCTCAATAAACTCTGTTGAAAATTCTATGCGTAGAACCGGTGTTTTTGTTCAATGCATACGTTAATAAAATACAAGTCGAAGCACCATGCATCTCTTGCAATGACAATTTTGAAATATTTTGTTGAAATATTTTGTAGTGGGTAATATATTTATTTGCTTTTAGGGATTTTTATTTACTAAACAACTCATTATTTTACATCTTCTCGTTACGGTCGTTAAATTTAGACCACCATTAACTGTTACAAGCACCGAGCAAAGGTCTTTTTCTAAAATATATATCATATACGAAAGAAAAAGTGATCAAGGCCTGAGGCCTCCAGTGTCCAAGGCTGAAAAGGTATTTTTTATCGACTCTCGAAAAAACAGAATGTGGTCCTCAAACCTCATTAGAAAACAAAAAATAAAGGCGAAGTTTGCCATTATCTATAATAATTAATATATGAATAAGAATTATCTACAAAAATGGGTACATTTTGCAAAGAAAAGGGGTTAAAACGTATTTTCAGATACTATTGTTTTACTTCAAGCCGCCGTCATTTCCATAATTTTCTATCCCCATTGTGGAATCATTTCCCTCGTTAATGTATCGGTTCATTAGTGAATGGTAATGAATCGAACGGATGGAACGAATGAATGACCGAAACTCGTTTGCGATATTACTCGCCGATTGTTCAGTGACAGTGATCATACATGTGACTGGATTGGAGTTTGAGCGTGATTTTAGATTTTTAGATCATGGTTTTGATAAACCTTAGTGAAACCGACCCAACTTGGCAGTAGAAAAAGGCATGATTTCTATAATAATTTAAATTGTATTTTTTCTTATTTAATGCATGTTAATTATAACATGTAATGTTTTGAAAAGATGTGTCCCGCCGAGTTTCTTGCCGGTCAATATTGGGATACCCTCCTCCAATTGAGGGGGGGCACCAGGCTAGGGGTCGTGGGGTTAGGTAACGATCGGTAGCGAAGAGCTGGTCTACACCAGCAACACACACCGTCTCCCACACGACGGCGAATAGACCGCCACAGCCGAAAGGCGTAAGCGGCCGCTCATACCTCCTGTGAGGGAGGTATCGAATGACATCCATCCATTCATTGAGGGGGGGATTTAAATCTTCTCGGGTCAGAGGTGTAGGGTTAGAGCCGGTGTAGCTTTATTTGACTTTCATAAGCGCATTGTAACATGCCTACTTGAATAATAAACTATCTTTAACTTTATCTTTGTAAGTGCACCTTTGAATTGGCCTGTTAGTTCAAAATACTCTCAAGGGTTCTGAATAATCACGCGACAGTTGGTACTTTTTTATTTATTCATGAATTGCCGTAATCAAATTCAGGCTCTACGACAAAAAAGGAATAGGTACAACCCTATCGAGATGTGGAAATGTTTACTGTTATTTTATTGTTAAGTCGTTAGCATAGATTTAAAAGGTCTGAAGTGCAAGCAAAAAAGTTTCGAAAAAAGAACTCTATTTTAAGTTCGAAATTAATATAGCTTAAATCTTGCTTTCTTTTTTTCTCGACTAAAACCATTTAGTCACAGGACACAGAGTTAGAATAAAAATAAAATGACATTAAATTCTGATAGTATTAGTGTATAATGCTCTAAGAGCATTATCTCATAATTTTTGCAAACACCATATTGGACAATATAATTGACACAACTTGCTCAGGTTTTCTCAGGCACAGTGTGCAATGAGGGGGGTAAGTGAAATTTTGGAAACCCTCGTTACAGACAAGACAAGGGTTTTCATCACACTTGCAAAGAAAACTAAATTTTAAGCGAAATAATTACGGTGACATTATCAAACATTATAAACAATGAGTTACACGTTACACGTTAGAGCCAATGCCAATGAAAATGTTTGCAAGTAAATCAGAAACAAAGTTGATCTCTACAAGTACCCTGATATTTAATTATTTACCAGTAGAAAAGGGACAATAAATAACGCCACGCGTAGTTTTTCCATATTTCACAATAACATAAGATTATGCCTTTAAGAAAACATGGTTTTTACGCTCTTAAGGTTTCGATAAGATTTTGGCATCGCTGTTTGCTAAAAGCGTTACGCTCCAACTTTCTGGCTGAGTAGCCAGGTCGCCACTTAGCTTTTAAAACAATGTACTTTAAATTGGAAGTGCGAAATGACTTAAAAGCATTACTACGAGTGTAACAAGTTTTGTGATTTATTATATACGGGTACTACATAACAGTTAACTATATATTTAGTACCTATTTTTTGTGCTCAATGTACTATTATGATTCACTGTGTTTTTGTGTTTCGAAGAGGAAAAAGTAAATAAAAAATATTCTTCCAATTTTTACAAAATGTACGTACGTATTGCGTACCTATTTGTATCAATGTATAGTTGTTTAATCTATAACAGCAGTGGCAGCATGGTTCCATTTTTATCATTTATCACTATGCCCGTCACTTTCGCGCTTACTTACTTGTTAGAACGTGACAGGCATGGTGACAAATAATAAAGAGTCGACCATCTTAGCCCTACAGAAATGGGCGCGTAGCTAACGTGTCAATCGTTAACGCTCCGTAGCGAAAACGCAACTGTCACTGTCGTACTACTATGGAAAATTGAGAGACAAGTGTCAAATTTTCTTAAAAACTACCAAATAAAAAAAACGCATGATTCTTGATACCTACATTGACAATAACGAATTCAATCGATCAATCAATCATATGCGATTGTTGCAATGTGAGTGGAGTCCTTAACTTCCTTATGTCTCTTTTTCTGTCTTTACATAAGATTTATCCGGGTTGCACCCTCATTTGCTGCGGTAGAGCCCAAGAGTCCGATTAAGATTCGCAACTTGTTATGTTATTGAATCTTGACGATCATTTTAGTGACAGCCTCTCACGCACGACTTGCACTTTATTTCGCATGCACCAATCAGTATGAGCAAGATCGACCTTCGATCTGAATCCCTTAGTTTCCTAATGATTTTTGTAGCTTATCATAATAACATCAACTGTTGTAAGCAATATACTATCCCATACTTACTTCAAAGTTCAATATCTTCGATATTTGGCATCAAAGTTGAACAATTTTAGGCCAACAACCTGTTTTTTTTTGGCCATAACTTTTGTGTTAATTAGTTTAAATTTAAAATCTCTGAGCAGTTTTTAGAGACGTCAAAGACGACTTAAAATATGTAGATTTCGTATATGTAAGACCTTTCACAGCAATCGAGTAACGAAGAAGGGTTTTTTAGACAATGTTTAAAATAAATCATAAAATAGTACATTACGATACAAGTGCGAAAAATAGGAAATTCGAAACGAGTGGCGATAAATTAAAACACGACCGAAGGGAGTGTTTTAAATCGACACGAGTTGCGAATTACCTATTCGCACATGTATCGTACAACGTTTTACAGTACATATGGCCCTTTAAATGTTCGACACAGTAACGTAATATGCTACTTCTCGCACTAGTGCTATAAAGTAGCCCCATATGTACTGTAAAATAAGTATTCATTTCTTTCAAAATCCGGCAGACCAGAATGGAGATAAAAGATTGAGTAATCGATAGTCGTTTGTCTTATAATTCTATCTGTAGTGCAAATGTAGGAGTAATGACTCAAAACTTGTCAAAAATCAATGAAAACCGCGTGGAGCCCCTTAAGGGTCCGCAGCAACCTCGGTTCTCCATAAAAACATAGTTGCACTTATATTACATTTTAAAATGAATAGATTGCTTTGAAACTTTATACTCACAATAGGAAAAGGTATATCCAGAGCTGGAATTAGTTTATATAGCATCTGATACCGTATTTAAAAAAAAGCGAATTTAAGATTTTCGCACAAAACTTGTTTTTGCTCTATTTTGTTTGTTTTATTAGCTGGAGCTATATAAACTAATAACAGGCATAGATATACCTCATGTCATTGTATGTGCAAAGTTTTAATACAATCCAACACGTAGTTTTAAAATGAGAACGTTACTCCGTTTGTACGCGGGAAGATGAAATTCGGCCGAGCTTGCCGGGGACTTTTAATGACAAGCTCTTATCAAAATAAGATGAAAACCATAACAAATTGTGAGATCTGAATCGGGGTTTAGGATCCGCTATCGGACTTTTTTTCTTACATATCACGGTCTTCAAGTAAATAAGTATAGTTTCTAATAGTCCCATCAATCCAGCTTTATCAAGTGAAGCATGAATGACAATCACTCAGTAATGATTTATACTAGTACCGGAGATTAATGAACGCTTTCCGTGGCGTCTGCTAAATCATGTTGCGTATGTAAAGTTGGCTTGGCGGAATAATTTAGGAATCCCTCGGTAAGAGGATGAATCAAATGTCTTCTGACAAGTTAAGGACCTGATCTGAAGATATCCACAATTCAAAATGATTCGAATTTTCTAAATCTGTCTTTTAATTGATTGCATTTAAGTAGTTCTGTTCCTTGCTCGTTATCCTCAGACACGTAGAAATGGCAACAAAACACAAGGTCAAAGTAGTTTCGTGAACCTCAATGACTCTGCCATATTTAAAAGTTTTCAAAATCTGAATCCGGAAAAAATCCATATCGAACCTGCTCACACAATTTCACAAGAATAGGCTGTAGCGGAGAACAGCCGGATAGGTATAACAAATTATATTTGCCCAAGCTGAAATGGTTGGAGATGCTTTTCTCGCACTTAAGCTGCACGGTTGCTCGGTCAATTAAGCGTAATGCCTTAAACTACTGGTGCGCCATTGGTAATTTGAAATTGCGAAATTTGTTTATGGGAAATTTTTGGAAACAACTCACATTTTTGTATGGGGAAGAAATTTCACATTTCGTAAATGATAGAAAATTTCCCTTATTTGCCGTGATTTTATTCTGAAATTTCCGTGAACTTTCTCAACTGAGGACATGTTTCGCAACTGGCTCATTTGTACTCTTAAACATGTATAAAAATCAATAATGTTTCCAGGATGGAACTGCAAAAATTACAATAACATCTGGTCGGTCGGTGTGGAACTAGGTTCATCTTAGTCAAAAATTATCCTACAAGGTGTTTGGTGCATCAAGGCATTGACAATTTGTGTAAGAATGTCCTATGTTTTTTTTAATATATAAAATACCTTATCTAGTAGCAAGATGAGACTTATGTCATTCATAATACTTTCATTTTGCTTACAGAATATTGTTGCAAGATCTACACCAATTTTTCGGCCCTCGAATTCGGTTTCGGGCGCTCCATTTTGTCACTCGAAATCTGTGGAAATCGGCGATATGCTATTTTACAAATACAACCTGTTGGGAATTTAATGCTTGGTATTGACCACTCGTTTTCAATTTAGTAGTGGAGATAGTATTGAAATTCGTCAGTTGTAAAGCTAAATCCAGCAGTTTAATCCAATTAACAAAAATAAGGATCTATATTAAACAAAATCACTAATCTAATCCCCTTTTCCCGTAGATCAATACAAGGCATTAAAAGCCTTTTAGTATCCTTTAAATCTTTCGCACAATATATAATCATAGCAAACTACAGACCCGAAACCACCGCTATAAATTACAATAACGTCAATTTGAATAAAATATGACTTTTCTTCTCTGCCGCACCAACACTGCCGAAAGTAGCCACTTTTCTCCCCAATTTTTAAGTCTGGGCGTTCTGCGGCCGTAAAACTCTTGATTTCCATTCACTCGGGAAAATGGTTTTGCCGTATCTGATTATCATAACATTTGAAAGATCGATGTCTTGTAACATTTTATTTTAGGTGAGAAATATGGTGGCTTTATTTATTATGCCAACTGTGCCTTTTGGCTTTTCCGGAGGTCGATTTTATTTTATAATTGGTTTGGTTTTCAACTGGTTTTGATGATCGTCTTGGCGATTGGCGCGCAACTCACGCCCGACGCTCACTTAATTCCGCGTGTACTTGCGATCTTCAAGGTCGTGTCAATAAAAGAACAAAATCGTATTGGGAACTTAAACTACATATGTTTTATTTACGTAACAATCCTCTTCCTCTTTAAAAGTCAGTAAAATATATCACCCGCGTCATAAAAACGAATCCGAATTGGAATCCGACCGCAGGTGACAACAGCAGACGATATGTCGTCGCGTTAACGTCGTGGCGCATGGTGCTGTTACGATTTCGATCCCGATTGAAGACGGTGGCGATCCAGTTGGTGAGACACTGAGGGTAAGAGAGGCACTCCTGGATGCTTAGACAACGTGCCAATAGTTAACGCTCCGTAGCGTAGCGTAGTCATCTATCTCTAACACTCTCCCAAAATAGTGCAGCAGTGACAGTTGCGTTTCGTTAGCTACGGAGCATTAACGATTGGCACGTTGGCTATGCACCAAGATCTGCAGTCGGGCGACAGTGTCGTCTACCGCTCGCCAACACGTTGCTAACTTCATGCCGCTAATTACGAAAGAAACTAGTAGTGTCGCAGCGACACTTCGCTTGCTGCTGTCGTCTGCGGTCGGGTTCCACTTCCAATTTATTTATCCTTGTGCCTACATTTGTGCTACCCATAGGACATACACCACACATATTTATGGGGTATATAAGTAGTTGAACTTAAAAATACAAGTGGGCAGGAAGTTGTATTAATTACCTTTAGACAAAAAACATAGATAAACGCGTCATACCCACATTATAACACAGTCCTTGCTGCCCCGCTGCCGAGTAAAGGATGACTCAAGCTTGAACGGTCCAGATCCGGGCCGAGGTTTCCCACACACTTCGTTTTCTATGACGGGTGATCGGTGATAAAGTGATGCTTTCTACAAAACGAATTGTCGAACGCCCCGGCCTGTCCCCGGGCCGGTCTAACGTCCATCATGGTTAATTCAATTGTAAAATATATGTTATTACTGTATGTATTATGTTATATGCACCTCGTCGCGTTATATATGTCAGTAGAGTGTGAAAATACAACTTATGACATAAGTAGTTGGGCACAAAGTCACGGATCCCTTGTTACTACTAGATGGAGTATACGACCTGCGTTCACCACTATTTCTTAGTAATCGTATTTAATTGTTATGCGAATGGTGACAAATAAAGTGATCGTTTGCCGATCATGTTCATGTGTGTGTGTACGTATTGTGTCGTGTCTTGCGCAACCAAGCGGACACCATGTAAGATACCCTCAATAAAACTGTATACATTTTGTTGGTGACCGGCAACTGGTTGCGCCGCCGTGGTCTCCCGATCCTGATGATATATGGCCGACCATACGATGATAAAAGCGACAGAGTAAAATATACTAAAATTTAATAAGTGGTTTAAAACGTACAATCCTGTAAGTTGACGAGGCTTTTGACGTAAGACAGCAAACAGAAAAGCTGCCGAACATATCCACCTCACTACCGCGTGGAAAATGTATTTCAAATCTAATCAAAAGTAAAGAGTTTAAATATTTATCCTTAAAAACACAAAATTTGCGTTTGTCTAATTATTCCCTGGGCCCGCTTTTCGAGTTTTCCTCCACTTCACACAATCTTTGGTATTCTTTTTGTTGGCATGAAAATTTAGTCAGTCCATTAGGCTTTCCGCACTACCGAGCCCAGGTGGAGTTGGTAACCAGAAATAGGTACCACAATATAGTCCGTCGGTTTTCACAGAATGTGGCTATGTCAACCAAGGTGGTACACGTGTTTCTTTTCTATCTCAGGGGGCTTAACTAATATGACAATCGTATATCGGCAAACGCCACACGAATACAAAAATGTATTATATGACAGATGCTACGAATAGTCACGTGACTATTTCCATACATTATTTAAATTTCCATTGGCGTTTTCTACCAAAGATTGTCATCTTGACTAGGCCCCCAGAAACATGACGGCAGCGAGAGAATACGGGCTCTATTTTTATGTAATCTACAATAATGTACAGATTGAGTAACCGTGTAAATGGATTGTACATTATGTGCACATGCGTGCAGGAGCTTCGTATCCGGCCACATTTATTTTAATCTTATTAACCCTCTGCGGTGCTCAAACTGTGCACGATTCTATCAGACACAAACACGGTGTCTCTTTAGACTTAACAGGGTCAATATTGCTTTAGATTATTACCGATTTGCCAATAGAGATCCAATAGTATATTGTGTCACAAAGGAGCAAAATGACATATTTACGGCGAGGGCGTACAATGCATGCTCCTAGCATGGAAGACAAAGTCCTTCACCGATTAGGTGATGTGAAAAATACTAATCTATAATAATGTTGTATCCCTTATAAAATTATTTCACCAAACTTTGAGAATCACGTGGAAATGCAGTGAGAATGTCAATGTTGTAGGAAGTACAGACACGGTTAAGGCCCCGGCCGCCATATTGTATTACCGGTTCTGACCAGATGTCACAATGCCATGTGGATTAAGATTACTTCGTAGCGTGGTCATTGTCAACAATTCACTGGCAGTAGCCGCTGCTTTTCCTCCACAGAGCCTCTATAGGTATTTACTAGACCAAGCTGAGTTGGCAGCGATTTCAATAGCCCAGTCTGTGCAAGTGTTAAGTAAACGTCATAATTTCATAGAAGTTTGAGGTTTAAAATAACACTTGTACTGACTGGGCTGTCAAAATCACTACCAACTTATTTTGATATGACTCTATTTAGTATTTTATTCATATAAAGATAAGATATAAATAAAATACATTTATTAGTGATGATCACAAAACATTTACAAACATGTACAGTACCCCTAGTGTAAATTTATTCGATATCGAAACTTGACGTACGCGTTTGCGTTACGTCTCATTTTGTATGGGATTTTTAGTTTCCAAAACGTCCCGCTTGGTGCGCTGTTTCTAAATCCCATACAAAATGAGACTTAACCCAAACGCGTACGTCACGTTTCGCTATCGAATAAATTTACACTAGGGGCTCAGGTAGCGAAAACAGAAACATTTCGATGCTAGTGCGAAAATTATGTCATTACTTCACGAGTACCGAGATATATGAAATATGTATATTTTTATTCAAATATTATGTTCATTACGACTTTTAAAGAAAACTAACATTAATATTTATCAATAAGTAGTCATGAATTGGAACAAGAATAAATAAAAAAAGTGCACAGCGCCGCTAAAGAAGTTTTCACTTTAAAAAAATGGAAAAATGAAAAGCACTAGTTCGCGAAAACCAACTTTCCGCACGCTAAACAGCTACGTAAAGTAGCACTATTTGAGCAGCTGTATTAAAAAAAAGATTATGTGTGCATCACGAAATGGACCCAACTCCGGATAACGCTAGCACTGCAACCAGTGCTGGTCTTCCGTAGGGACCATTCGTTGCCGCCACGACAGATAGGCACATAAAGATTATTTCCATCTTGTTACTCCTGCTGGGGTGTAGGGCCCGAACTATTTTCTTCCACTGACTCCGGTCCTGGGCAGCTTGGGTAACCTCCTCCCACTCCATCCCAAATACACCCACTCTACTCCACTCCACAGAACTATCCTCTTGCTCCACGGAACGGCGCCAAGTAAATTTAGGGCGACCAACGACCATACAAAAATATTACAAATATTCATATTGTGTTTGTTGAGGAATAGAGTGGCAACATAACATTTTGAAGGTTTCGTATAAATCTCTTGCCAAAAAAGTTATTGGATCATACTGAACGACTATTTATTTAGCATCATATGACATCATATTTAGTACTAAGACGCTTAATGAAAAAAAAAATGAAAATAACCTTCTATCAGGAAACTAGTGGTCCATAGATAAATACCTTAAAACTAACATACTTATTATAAAAAATATATTTTAGAAGCGGTGGTGGCCTAGAGAGTGTGACGTCTGACTTTCAATCCGGAGGTCGCGGTTTCAAAACCTGGCTCTTACCAATGAGTTTTTCGGAACTTATGTAAATATAATTTGATATTGGTGAAGGAAAACTAGCTTTTCGGGGAAGGAATATATCAAGTATTAGCCTGGATGAAATAACTTTTAGACTAAAAGCTACTTAGATTTAAAAAGTTATTAGGCCATTAATAATAATAAAAAAATATTTATTGCCACATAACAAAATTTACAATTTCTGTGAAAATAGCTAAAAAATACAAAATAACTTAAACTAATTAACTTAAATTAACATAATAATTACAACTTAAATCTATAATGTGGCAAAGGGTGCCAATCTCAGCATGTGCAGTGCCAGAGGGCTCTGCGCTGATTTTCAGACTGGTCCCGGGAGAGATTGGGGTCGGTCACTACTAGCATAATGTACCTTTCTTAGGTACAGCTCTATATTGACATCTTTGTGTATTTGTGTGTTCCTGTACTATGGTTTATTAATGTACGTGTATGAGTATGTGGGGCTGGTATGTAGAAATAGTGTAGGTAAGAATGTACTTTGTAATGTGTGTATTATGTTTTGTCTTTACATACAGATAAAAGAAAAAAAAGAAGATTACATTCAATAAATATAAAAATAATAAAATTAAGGTAGCGGGATCCGATCGTACTACCGTTACCAGAATAATTATTTATTTCAACCCTACCCTTACCCTTTACCGTACCCTTTTCCAATAAAAACAGACAAAGGAAAACAAAATTTAATTTTTGGCGTTTCATTTAAAAAGTCGGATATCACTTATTTATTTATCACACTAGTATTATGTCAGCCAAAATGCTAACCCATTGTTGTTTATTTTCGCCACAATAACGCTATTCTCATAACCAAAGGGTATTCATTCGCTAATGTATTAATTTCTTTATGCGTGTGGATATATACACTCACAAATTAGACGTATTGGCGAGCGGACTTACTTTAATGACATTAGCGTGGCTTGAAGCGTAGGGAGGGGAAACTTGTCGATAGATTAGTTGAAGAGAGATTTTGTTATAGCTTACCGGACTGCCGGGCATATATCGCCCCTCTTTCCTTATGTCTTTCCACCATTAGCCACCATGTGCGTACTTGAGGGCACCATGTGCGTACTTGAGGGCTACCACAAAGTATCGAATACTAAAATTCGTCTTTCCTATCGCTCATGCCCTATTACGAAAGACGGAGATAGATACATCGGCGCCGAGAAGTTACAGCCGAAAATAATGTAAAGGTTTACCCAAAGTGTATATCAGTCAAGAAAATTGTTTCATTGGTTGGTATCATCAGGCAGTGGACTGGACGAGGCGCTGCTCAAGGCCGTTCATACATTTGGTCGAGCGCAATGTTTGAGTGCCTTGATCTGCTGCTTGCCCCACCGCTCGCGTGTATTCAGATCGAGCCCTTAGATTCTTATTACACTAAGTTTTTATGCCAAGTCTTACGTAATGTATGGCGCTCCTATGGTATACCTAATATAAGCAGAAGTAGCTAAGACGTTTAAGACGTTTAGTTTATTCTTACACTTATAAAAATATTTTGCCTTAGAACTGCGACATTTAAATAATAATCACCCCTGACCGAAGGGATTCAGTAATTTTTGGACCATAGAAGCCTTTGGATTACCAATAGTTGGGTAGTTTTACGGTACATTTATTTACCTGCTAAATATTTACTCCCATTCCCGCAAAATGGCACCATCGATATCCTCTGTGCAAACCGCGGCCAGCCCATCGATGAAATTCGATTAACATGGACACACTTACAATATTGTCCAGTGTCCCGCTGGACTGGCGAGTCCGCTAAACGGTGCCGGTTAAAATAATGTGCAGCCACTGTGATTCCAGGTGAATACGGTAAGTTCATTTTATCTTTTCAATAAGTTTAGGGACTTTCCATGAGAGTGTCGCTAACGTACGCTACTTAGGTATTCAACACCTCTAAAAGGGCATTCCTTAAAAAAAGTGTACTTTGTCGGAGACGTGACGAGTATAGTTACCTTAATAACCGTATTATATACCGATTTCTACAGGCTATCAAACGTTATCACGCCAAATATCGGCTTCTTAGCTTTATCAGAAGTGTTGACAAAATATCGTCACGTACCCGATACTTTTCTTGAATGAACCTGAAATCGATCATATTAAATACGAGCAGATTTTTAGTTTATCACGGTTAAAATTTTAAGCCAACGCATGACTATGCCAACAAAAAATGGACTTCCTAATTAAATATTTAACAAGTTGCGTGTAAAAATATGAAATTTGTGTCTTTTTTCCCGAAAGTACAAATCGTATCGATTTATAACGTGCTTAGTATTCAAGATTGGAAGCATTTCTTTTACCGACGTTTTTATTTTAATTTTCTGGGACAGAAAAGATAACCGAAAAACCGAAGTATGTGCATGTTTCTACCATCTGCTTTTATTAAAAACTAGCGACCCGCCCCGGCGTCGCTCGGGTTAACAAATTATACACTTAAATCTAAGTATATCAAGAAAGAACCTTCCTCAAGGAACATTCTATTCATAGGTAAATACCGCATAAAAATTTGTTCAGTCGCTTTTGAGTTACTTATCAGATATTTTACAGTCAGACGCAGTGGGGGACTTTATTTTATAAGGCAGTAATGATATATCAAGCAGAGTTTTTGGTATATTAAATGTTTAAAGTTTAAACCAAAACATAAAGTCATTCAACATCAACACATAAAGCAGAAACCAAAAGTTGCCTTCCTAGCTTTTTCACAAATACCCACTAAGTATTAAAATACATTACGTAAATGACACTGGAAAAAGGCTCCAATATGCGTCATATCTACAGAGATTTATGTTTTGATTTCCTGTTTCCGAAAGTTACAGACATGGATGAATTTATTGCCCACTATTTAGGTACTAGCCAAAGTTATGAGCAGTTTATGCTGATGTAAGTCGCAAGAGCATACCTACCTATAATTTAACGAAATAATCACACACTGATATCAAAATGATACCTAACTGAAGTCATTCAGCTATCGTGCATTTCGCTCGTACTTGTCCGTACATGTAATAGCGTGGACGAGATGTATGATAATCATATTATATATGATTCAAATATCTTTCTGATGTCCGTGTACTTTCGAATTGGCCTCAACGTCATATAATAAAATTGATGAATCCACTTCCATTAAATGAGTTTTTGTTTGTTGCCAGTTTTTTTATATTAACCTGTTTTTTCATGTTTCATAATCTTCGTGACTTCTGGAAAATAATTCAATTTACTACAATCCAACTAGCCTATTGTTTACTACCAACATCCGCATAATAAACCTGTTTCGGAACAGTCACTTCCAAACAGTCAGGAAGTAGCAATTAATTAAACTCAACTAACTTTGGTGGCTCAACGTCGGCTTCTATTACTGCATCGAACGCTACAAACTTGTACTTAAGGAATTAGAACAAAAGTAAACTCTGTAGCAGGAATTAATTGGATGTGAAAAACTTCAAAAACATTTGCACAGCCCTAGGGCTCATTAAAGTTTAGATACAAATCTTCAAGTTAAGCGTATTACAATGTACATATGTACCTTTTTCTACCCCGATACTTTTATTTTGTCGATGACTGCCAGTAATTTCGAAATCAACTTCATAAGAAGCGCGGCTCGCGGAGGGCCGGGTCCTTGTTTATAGGATTATAAACGCAATGTTGTTATGAATACCTTTTTTTATGCGTTTGCGGCTGTCTTAGAAAAAAAAATTGTGTGCACTGTCTTTACAAAACGAAACGAAGTTGAGTCAACTTCGTTTCGTTTTGTAACTTCGGCCCTTGAATTTTATTTAAGAATCCTTATTAAGTAGGATGTCGCAAAAAATACTATTAATTATCGAATAAGAGACATAGAGGGATTAATTTTTTCAATAATGAATTTCAAATACTCGTATATAAAAAGTGCCCCCCCTGCATAGAAGTTTGTATGCAAAAGTAGCGAATAGCATTGTTGTCTGTACATCAAATCTTGAAAATAGAATTTATCGCGTAGTTCTATACAAGAAGACATGTAGAAAAAATACAATTTAAAAAAAGACCATGATACGAAAAATATCACAAAACTTTGACACTAAATACCTAATAACTTTTGATTAGGTTTCTTATCTGTACTCTGTCCTCTACTTTGTGTCCTTGGCGTAGTACAATGAGTTCACAGCTAATCTAGTTGTATTTTGGGCAATGCATGATTGTCTGTCAAATAATCGTCATAACCTCCATTTCTTCCCTTTCAATAAATATGATTTTGTGTTTTTTAAACTTGGAAATAAAGGTGATACAACTCTTTCTTGTCTTTTGCAAGAATTGCCGTTAATCATTATTAGTTCAACTTTTGAAAGTTTTGTCATGGTCAAGATGAAACAAGAACTTTAATATACTTATACTTATGCCAGATCCTGCAGAAATAGAAATACGTCAAATTTAATATAAAAATTAATATAAAAAAATTAGGTGAACGACCCCTTATTTTCATACAAAAGTGCGGGACACAGCTTTGTCCCGGGGTCACTGCTCTTAAACAAGTTATAAAATATCAAATCACGAATAAAAAAATATTGCATTACGTAGCTTGTTTATCTGTTTTTTATATAATAAGAATTATTTTCCATAAAATCCGGTATTTGTTTTATCACTGTTAAAGTAGGCCAAATATTTATATTCCTGACAAAAAAAGTTGATTCAGCCAAATACCTATTAATTTTAATATGCTTTTTTTTAACTGTCTTCTTCCTACTTCTGTCTTCTAGAGGTAGTATAATGACTGATGTCAAATAAATATCCTCAATTTCTTCTCTTGTATTGTCATAATTAAATGTGTTTAACATGCGGGTCGCGACCTTTTTGGGTGTCTAGGAGATTCGCCGTCTATTATAAAATTCTAGAAATAGCGGTGGAAGAAGGTCCCGAAAAAAATCTCATATTGAGGGGGACGTGAAATAATTAATACAACAAAAGAGTCGCGTCTGCAATAATTGCAAAGCACTGCCAGGATATTTGCAAATAAACGTTCGGCACGCTAAAAGCGGACAATTACTTAAATGATTCATCTACCCATAAATATGATAGCTTCCTTAAAAGCCAATGCTGCGCTTGCCATTAACTGGAACGAGGTCAAGAATACGTGCTTACATGTAATTACATGAATATTTAGAAAATATCTGTTAAGGTTTATTATTTATACAAGTAACGTTCATCATCAATAATATTCTTCTTACAACGACTTTTATTTTACATATTTCTTGCGACCTGGAACAGACTGACAATTTTATTTAGAACTTCGACTTGTGAGCTCAAAGTACAGTCCGAATCAGAAGAAAGCATGGAACTTGCTCAATTCCGGTGCTTAATTAGGCATATCTTAATTTATTCCGTCAGGATAAATAAAGATTCCGGTGCTGAATGTCTGATTATTTCAGCCCATGTATGGTACGCCTTAGCCTAGCAACTAGATAATACATATACTTATATTATTCAACGAATTGGAAGAACTATAGGAGCCTGACTAAAAATGACCCACGGGAATTGTGTGTGGGAGCGACTCGAACTGTACTGCGCGCATGTTGACAACGTCGTATATAGTAATGCCGCGCAAGAGCTTTGACATATATCATTTTATGCCCATCAATTTTTTTATTAACCAATCGAAACTTTTTTCATATAGCGGTATATAGTGTATTGGGTAATATCAGTGGGGCGACAGTGGCGACACTGATCCTTTTGGGCATTCTTGGCTCCTTTCAGCTCAGCATTACTCCGAGCAATTATTAGGGTTCGCACAACGTGACGTCCCTTTGCGTGCACAACCACAGATAAGATAATAACTTGAATTTTGACATCCCTAAATAGCCGAAAGGGATAGTGCCAAAAATTAGAAAGGGACAGCATGATTCGTCCCTGAATCGCTGTCAAGCTTCGGTTTTGTAGGAAGTGTCATTTCTTTACGGTAGTACTATTATTTTTCGGTGGTAGCTAATATAAAAGCTGCGGGCGGGATATATTTATGAAAAGCGGCCAAGTGCGAGTCGGACTTGCCCATGAAGGGTTCCGTACCATTTATGACGTATTAAAAAAAACTACTTACTAGATCTCGTTCAAACCAATTTTCGGTGGAAGTTTGCATGGTAATGTATATCATATATTTTTTTTAGATTTTTCATTCTGTTATTTTAGAAGTTACAGGGGGGGGGGACACATTTTACCACTTTGGAAGTGTCTCTCGCGCAAACTATTCAGTTTAGAAAAAAATTATATTAGAAACCTCAATATCATTTTTAAAGACCTATCCATAGATACCCCACACGTGGGTTTGATGAAAAAAGTTTTTTCGAGTTTCAGTTCTAAGTATGGGGAATCCCCAAAATTTATTGTTTTTTTTTCTATTTTTGTGTAAAAATCTTAATGCGGTTCATAGAATACATCTACTTACCAAGTTTGAACAGTATAGCTCTTATAGTTTCGGAAAAAAGTGGCTGTGACATAAACGGACGATCATGACGAATCTATAAGGGTTCCGTTTTTTGCCATTTGGCTACGGAACCCTAAAAAGGGATAACTTGTAATTCAAAGCTTCATTTATATATATTCTGCTGCTGATATCATTATATTATTAATACCCGTAATATCGTCTACTTAAGATTCCCCGGCAAGCTAGGTCAAGTTTCGCCTTCCCATACAAACGGAGTTTCGTTCTCATCTTAAAACTACGTGTTGAATTGTAATGAAACTTTGCACATATAATGACATAAGGTATATCAAGTCCTGTAATTAGTTTATATAGCTCCTGTAGCAAAAACAAATTTTGTGTGAAAATCTTAAATTCGCTGTATTTTTAACTATGGTATATGAGGCTACATAAACGAATTACAGCCCTAGATATACCTTATCCTTTTGTAAGTACAAAGTTTCAGATCAATCTAGCTAGTCGTTTTAAAATGAGAGCGTAAGTACGTTTGTATGGAGAACCGAGCTTGCTGGAGACCACGAAAAACTCCAAGATATCTTTTTCGAGTCAGCACCATATAACAAATCATTTTTAACGGGCAATGTTTCTTCCAACCATACTCTATTAGGTACTTTACATTCTAGTTTCGTCACAAATATGATGTAACATTTTACGAATGTACAAAATACGTGGCCACGAAAAAGCATTCTGACCTCAGTTTTGTATATTTATCTAAATAATCAAATATTGTAGAAGCACCCACGTTAACGTATTATTTTATGTTTGTTTACATTAGCGGCCGAGATTTACATACGACTGGGAAGCCGATTCAGATTTAAAAAAATGGTACGGTTTTCATCTGATTTTGCTTGCGATATGAAGCGAAAGTCGTACGTTAGTCGTAGATGCGGGCCAGTCACCAAGGCGATCGTCAATAAGGTCGTGTCAATACCAGATCAAAACCGTAATCTGAATCGCGCTCTGGGTATGTAATTTTATAAACCCAATAACTAAACTAGTCTATTCTAAAAGGATATATTTGCTTATTAATGCATGAAACTTATGACATTTTGGTATGAATTTGATGCAACGTAAAAAATCATACAGTTCCGGAAGATTAGCGCTAAATAAACAAACAGACTCGGATAACGTCTGTAAGCTCGCTATATTCCGTCGCATCAATATTGGAACTTTACTTAATGTAAAGATTTAAGTAGTTTCCTCTGAGACATGTTTTCTGACATCTGAGGTTTCTGCTATTTGCAATTTATTTTTTATCGATAGCTTCCTTTCCCAACAGCATTTCTAACCATTCGCATGTTTATCCCTTATATCTATTTTTCAATAGGTAGTTTGTTTTCCTGATAGTTTTCTGACTATTCGCATAATTTCCCAATATATTTAATTTGTTTACAATTACGGAAAGGTGTCATTTAACAGAGTACAGATAGGTGCGACGACGAGCGAAGCGAAGAGGAGGTTATTTTATTGTATGATGTTGATTTACAAAAAGAAGTAATTTGTGTCTCGTAGGTATATTATCATAAGAAAAATCGAAATTACAGAAATGGTTATAAATGCTTTCGGCCAAGGAAGCTATTGAGAAAAAATAAAGCGGTAAAAATTACAAATGGCAGAAATCGAAACTTGGAAAAAACTATTTCTGGAAAATACAGGAGCGTGTACTGTACCCGACGTGTGCTCGTGCGCGTAGGTAGGAATGTTCCGTGCTACATACGCTGTGATGTGCATTGGCCTTTAGGTGTAGCATGCCCGATGCAGAGGATCTTAGAAATGTCGTTTTTATTAATTCTTACATGTAAGATGTTACATAGACATTTTAGATGTGATGCTGCCAATCGAATGTTAATTTGTCAAATATAAAACTACTCAAAATCAAGTATTTTTAGCTACAAATTACCTAGGTAGCTAGGTACATGTATATTATAATAATACATCGAACAAATGAACGGCGATATTTTGTGAACATAATGCCGCCTCTAGTTAGATGACTTTGTCACACAAAACAAAAAACTAACATAGGAAAAGGAGTCAACTTTGACTTCGTAAACTAATTGTCTTCTAAACTAACTTCGGATTCACATTAGGGAGATTTCTTAAGAGACTCTTCGGAACTTCTCCTTAAGAAGTTCAGAAGGATGCGAAGTGACTCAGTGACACGTCACACCTATTCCCGTCTCGTTCTATTAAATCGGCACTAAAACATCTTTGATCCAGACGTTACGACTAATTTGTTTACATTGCTATATGGCGCTTCGAATCGAAAAAACATACTGGAGCCTTAAATCTTAACGAGAAGACAATAAGACCTATATTCGATTGGAAAATTACGCTTCTTTAAAGAAGATATAACACGATATTTATAGGCCGTGGATTGTTATAGTGATATATGGCGTTAAACTGATCGAGATTTAGATCTCGAACGTTGAAAAGAGATTTGTATGTATTTAGTCGACTTAATGAGTCATTGACGGAAAATTTACATTTTTCAATTGTCTTTTATTTTGTTTCGACTTTCCGTTGCCTGTCTGACCCTCTACAGATATTAAATTAAAATCTTGCCAGTTAAATTTAACTCACTTTCCGGTTTCCGGTGAAGCTGAAAATTATCATTACATACGAGTATGTAAGTCGGGTACAGTACAGTGCAATATTATGGTACCATCGAGCTGATCTGATGATGGAGACAGGAGGTGGCCATAAGAACTCTATGATAAAATAACCTTATTGTTTGTAGGGGTTGTTATAATTGTCCCCATGAGTATTAGTTGCTTGTGGTAAGAAAAGTACAGACGGCAATAAAAACTTGTACTAAAAATTAAATATCTGCCAAATACACTATGTAATTGGTATCATGCTTAGGTAGGTAGTATACAATGATATCGTGATGGCGAAAATTTAAATTTAAAATAAAACTAAACCTACACTCACTACACTTTCTCGAAGTGTAGCGATCGACGAGACGTCCTTTTAATTAATTAACTGTTTCGCTAGTATCAGTGTATTTATTATCCCCATGCCACCTTTTGGCGACTAGACATGAGTAGTACGCGAATAAAATATTCAAATGAAGTACTTCACTTGATTTCACTCTTTCATTCACTAGTTAAATTCGGATTCAGCTTAATTATATTTTCATTTACTTGCTCATTCGCTAGAGAGTGACAAAGACGCCACGTTAAAACATTGTTTTGTTAACCAACCATTTGATTCATAAATCTATTTATTTGAATGATTCATATTGAATGAAATTGTCTATCAAATTCTACTTTCAACTCAATATATCCACAAATAAGAGAAATGTAACCGGTACTGTTGATTTGGATGGATCTGTTGAGCTACTGACTGAACTAGAGAACTAAAAAGTGCATGACTGTTGGCAACACAAACCAATTCACATTTCTGCCCTTCCAAAACCATTGGAAAATTAATTCGACCATTTGTGTAATAGTCAGCAAACGCAAACGAGCACACGAGCCACCTGATGGGAAGCGTTCACCATCGCCCATCAGCATAAGCAACATCGGAGAAGCCACTTATGCGTTGCCGACCCTTGAGAACCCTGAATACCCGCTTCTTGAAGAACCTCATGTCGTAGCACAAAGGAAACATCTCAAACCTGCTACCATGAGTTGTGTTCTCGCGCGCGACTCCATACATCTTACGTGACTTCAAGTATGGACACGCGCGCGAGAACGCAACTCATGCTAGATGGTCTGGAGGTAACTCATTCTAAATTCTTCAGGTTCTGGGAAGAAACAAGCGACATGCCGGCTTATATTTGGTGTGTCATTCATGTATCTACAAGTAAAATGTGGGAATAAATTTACCATATACCTACCGATTTGCCAACAACTGTTATGACTGTTGCGGGTAGGGACAGATTTAAGCTCATAATGAGCTTACATTGCTGTCATTCTTAGTTTTAAACACTTCAATACTATGTTAGCATGCATTCGAGCATTTCTACAACTTCCATGCCGATATTTACATTGTTTATTTTATTGTCGTTTAAATATTGATCTTGATTTCATTATCATTCATCTTGAGGTACTGATTTATCAATGTTAGTAGGTATTATAGGTAGATATAGGTTATCGTCGCCTAGTACCCACAGTACAAGCTTTGCATAGTTTGGGGCTAAGTCGATCTGTATAAGATTGTCCCCATTTAATTCAAAAACATAATTAACAATCAGGTACAGTCACGTATTCATAACCAAATTAGCTTGAACCCTAAATGGACCATCATTTAAAGTCTGTGACTGTACCTACTGCCAATCCGGTTAATAGTCGTCAAATAAGACAATAGAGGTCAACATAGGGACGAGTACTTAATCGAGTTAAGCTTCGACCGATTAAGTTATAGTTCGCCACCAGATTTGCGTAAGGAGCGGCATTATCGATCAGTATACTCACAGACCTAAGTGGATGCGATTCAAGAGAGCTGACACGCTCGAGCGAGACGCGTGGCATTCATAACAAACAAATGAAAATGAATGCGAGCGCTCTCAGAGCACACCACAGGTCAATGTACAAGATTGCCTGTGAAAAAGCAAGTATTGAATCCAAAATTAATATGCGATTGCGTAAATTATTTGCTGTTGTATTTTTTTTTTATACTACGTCGGTGGCAAACAAGCATACGGCCTGCCTGATGGTAAGCAGTCTCCGTAGCCTATGTACACCTGCAACTCCAGAGGAGTTACATGCGCGTTGCCGACCCTAACCCCACCCCCCTCGTTGAGCTCTGGCAACCTTACTCACCGGCAGGAACACAACACTATGAGTAGGGTCAAGTGTTATTTGGCTGTGGTTGTTGTAACATTATATTCGAAGATATAACCATACACTACATCTCTATTTATCACTATCTCCTAAATGTAGAGGCCCTTATGAAGTTCAAATGTGGCAACGTTTTCATTTGTAGTTTGTCTCTTTCGCACCCATGAAATGTTCACATACGTGATGGCTTCCCTTTTGCACACTTCAATAAACTTCAAGCGTAAGATCTGGAGTGAACAGATTTGCCGCTTGACGCTACGCTGGCGGGTGTCTTATTTTATTACATACACACAGTCTTATTCCCTTAAGAATAAGATAGATAGACAAGACGTTTATTTGTTGCTATAACAACACACAATATAATACATTGGCATACAATAAAGTCTTCAGATAATTTTAAACTCCTCGGCCACCAACTATTTTTGCTGCTGATGTAATTAAAATAGGTACCTATCCACTAATATTACTTACTAATATGTGTGACCAAACCAATATGTGATGTTTTCAATCAAATGGAAGCAACATTATAAGTTGTCGATAAGGATGATTTCTAATTGCACTGTTATGACAATATGTTACCCTTTATATGTATTATGTAACCGATACATTGTAACAAAAAATACATCAAGAAACATTACGCACTATAACAAGTTAGCAAGTTAAATTAACATGACGAAGATTGGCGATATACAAGTATTATTTACATTAGAGCGGTAGTATTATTACATTACGTTTAACGTTACTAATTTTACAACAGTTGCCAGGATATTAGAGATTGCTGGCCTGGTTCTTGCAGACGGTCGAAGTCGAAGGTAGCAAGGCCTTATAGGGTTATAAGTTTTGCAAACTCCTTTTTCCCCAAGAATTAGACTTAAACAATCAATAAAACAAACCTAAAAACTAATATGTTCAAAGTTTATTGCACAAGTACTGTTCACACGCTGAATGACGGCCGAATCGAACTTTAAGATACGTCAAACATTTACTAAATATACACAGGGACATTTCTTCAAACAAAAACGTCACTTTTGATACTGACACATCCAATCCATATCGTAACTTTAGGAAATCATTGAATCTAGTTGGATCGTGAGGCTGCGAAGCGTAGCTGGCGCGTGGAGGGTGTAACTTTGCCCACCAAAGCCGAAAATGTTGTGTGAAAATGCATTACGTATCTGGTGCGTTTCAATAAAACACTTGCAACACGATGTTTCGTAGTCTACGCATGACGATATTTCCGCATTTGAGAAAATTATAATTTCTAGGACATCCTACGCTGTTAATAAATAAACAGCCGTAGCATTTCCTTGAACCTAATTTTAAACGTTCGTGTTGCTTCTATTCCTTTGATACATCAAAACCAAATATTTAGATAGTGACATTCAGCGAGAAAAGTAAACTGGCTGCTATTCTATAAACAGTTCAGTATGTGACTTGCATTGTTGTTCCATAAACGCTCATCAACCTTATTTATTTTATTATATTTGTCATTATTACATTAACATTTTAACACAGGCTTCGTCATAGTTGTTACACACAAAAATAGTATCCATATGCTTCGTCAAAAAAAAGATACAGTTTAATAGTTAAGCCCCGAGCTTTCCTTGCCGGGCCCAAACGTCCCAAATATGCTAGCTGCATTGCCACGCAGATAGCCAAAGATATTTTGAGCATATAGAGGCTGCTTGTTGCCTACTCTTGAAAAACTTAGGCCCTCAGCACTCGTAGCGTAAGTGTAGCGTATCGTAAAAACATTACGAGTACGAGACGCATAGAGTTCTGAGGGCCTACCGCGAACCACGTTCGACGGGTTGCTTCCTTGTCACACTTACGTACGAATTTACTAGTGCGACAGAGAGGCAACACGTCGAACGTGGTTCGCGGTAGGCCCTCTGGGCACCAAGCGTCGCGTAAGCGTTATTGTTTAATAAATGAAAGACTGAAATCTCATTCGTTGAAATGATGACGTCACTGGCTTCAGACTCAGCTCGTACATTCTCTTTCCGAACAGACTCTATCTAATGTTTACCATGAATAATCAACAATAAAATAAAAATAATTAAAATAGACATTTTGAAAGATCTCCGTCTACACTAGCGTCCCTAGCGGCGAAATTATACACGTTAGCCCTCATTGAACAAATAAAAAGGTTCGGAATGTTTAAATTTGTGTAAATCTTACGTAATTTATACATTTGCTACTAAATGCAAGCAGCTACTTGCTATTATTGCAAATATTATTATAACACAATAAACAGCATAAATATTCAAGAAATGAATGTGTTAACAGGCCCCAATATGAAGGCCAGTTACACTTAAATCGCAGCCATCCATTTTTAAGGATTTTTTCATGACCCTTGAGACACAAAGGTATTTTTGGCCGACACTATAGATATAGATCAGTCTGCAGATCTGTGTTTTGATTGACTCAGAGTAAGACGCTCTTTAGTAGGAGCGCACGCGCAGATACGCGAATCGGAGTGATCCAAGATTTAGACGAGTTTTATACGTTAAAAGTGAATTATTGTGATTACAGGAATCAAGTGAAATTCAGTGCAAATTAATATTATATAAGTATATGAAAGTAAATGCTGAGTTTATAGTTTTTGTGCAAACCGCATAGAAACAGATATTACCGTTCCTGTACTGGTTGTTTATTTTATTTTTTATTATACACCTATTATAAACATCATGTTTAAAACATTATTATTTTTATGATATGTTCAAATTGTTTTAAATTATAAATCAAAGGTAAAGCATAATTACAGTCGCCATCAGATATATCGGAGCGGCCGAGGTGCTCAAAAATATCCGAACACGCACTCTGACACCTTTTGACAATAGAGGCGTGTTCAGATGTTTGTGAGCACCTTGCCCGCTTTGATATATCTGATGGCGACTGTACAGAAAAAATGTTAAATAAGTGTTTAATTCGTAATTATTCAAAATCTTGAATTTCAGCAAAGTTATCAACATGAGTTAGCAAAACAAAATGCATACATAAGGAAAATAAATAGGTTAAAAAAACCTTGAAATCAAAGTGTAAAAAATGGGTTAATGTGCTAGCAAAAATCTAATAAATAATAGACGACCAAGATGAGGCGACGGAAAAAAGAACACAAGGTGCGGGTGCGTTTCAACGTCAACTCTTTGGTAAGACTCGACAAATACAATATTTATTTGTTTTACATGGGGAAAATTTGTTGTTAAACCGCTCTTGGTAATATTGATACTCGTTCTCGTTCTGGTTCGAGAAGTGATATTTTGAGCGTTGCAAGGGTTTCAAGACACGAGGGTTAAACCAATTGTGTCACATAGTGAAACATAAAAATGTTCACTACCCCAATGCGAAGAAAATAATAACTATAAATCATCAAATACAATCAAATTCAAATGAACGTTATTTAATATTTATCATTCAAATTCATCATTTTAACATAAGGAAACAACTCAAAGTTTGCATCAAATTACTTTGCCACACATGTGGAGAAAATGAAAATTTCTCATCAGCTTTTGAACAATCAAGGGAGCTTTGCGGTGGTGAATTTTTTTTTGTCCTTAACGGGGACGTCTGTAACGAAACCACGAAGTGTAAGATAAAGGAAAAAATTATTTACAGAGTTAGTTTTTCCATTTTTTTATTATTAAAGATTATTTATAAGTCTATTTAGGCATATTAAATAAGCAAGAAAATTAAATATACTGGTACCCGAAACATTGATAATGGATGTCTTAGTATTCTTAAATTTCTCAAAATATTGAACGGGACTTTCATCCACCGTATCATTTGACCGTAGTTTTTGAAAATAGAATACCTAACCTGATTTAAACCCTAATTTATGTGTAACCCTTAAAAGGATTGAAATAAATAGGCCATACAATCTATTTAGATATGAAAAAAATATGTATTTATACGCTTTCCATCCAATATCAATTCAATTGCGACTGTTGTAATAAAACCCTATGATAAAGGAGTCGATTACTGTTCATAGCACAAAAGGCTACTGAGACTATCGAAAATATATGTTACAAAATTTCCTTAGTGATAACTTTGCCTTCCTTTTGACCATTGCCTGTGTATATTTGTTTATCATTTGGCCTACGTTCATTCAATATGTACTTTAAGTATTTTGGGTTTTGGGGGAACGTCAGTCGGTCACCATCCCTCGAAGGTACCTCGCGAAGTGTTCATTACTCTAGACTAGTTGTTAAGTGATATTTAAATACCGGATCTTATGGGCAAATCTTTTTTAAATGCAAGTATCTACTTTATTTCTTCTAATATAAACCATGCAGGACATTGATGTGCACATAGCAGCTATAAGCTGCCTGTGCATTTATAAATAATAATAATAATAATAAATCTCAGATTAGGTTGTTAAAAATATAAAACTTTTTCAAAATAATACAAAAATATATATATATATATATATATAAAATACCTAACTGAGGGCGCCGCTGCTGGCAGCGGGGCAAAGCCCTGGCCTGTAGTGGTAAAGGGCCGCAGAAAGAAGGACCTCTGTACCTACGCGCCGTTTCCAATATTACTGCCTTTTGCATCTGATTCTTGATCCATCCACGTAGCAAGTCTCTCTAGGTGTTGCAAGTCATCACTGGCCTTTAACATCAATTAAATTTGACTGACTGCTTATTATTAGTAAGTAGGTGTAATAGCGAAGTGTCAAAAGGTATCCAAGTAGTCGGGTCGATCAATTTTTTGTTGTTGTTCTGTCCAATCTGCCACGAGACAAAAACAACATGATTTAAAAATAAAAAAAACTGTAATACATTCTTCGTATATAACTTAGATAGACAATAATGGGATAGGAGAACAACTACAAAAATGCATGATTAGTGAATTTAGTTCCCAAAAGCCGACTAACTCAAAATATTTTTTGTTTGCTAACTGCTAATTATTTTTGTAATTCTATAAAATTTGTATTAAGGGTCCCCTGCAAGTTCGGGACTCCACACAAACGTAGTTGTACGCTCTCATTTTGAAATGATTAGCTAGATTGCTCTGAAACTTTATACTAAAGCAACAAGGTATAATCTAGTCCTGTAATTAAGTATTTTATGTAGCTTCATACCATAGTTACAAAAATACAGCGAATTTAGGTTTTTGATAGGTACAAATCTTCTTTTTGCGCTATTTCGTTTATTTTATAAAATGACGCTATATAAACTAATAACAGGACTAGATATACCTCATGTCCTTGTATGTGCAAACACATACAGGATGGGCAAATAAGAAGTATACATTTTGTTTTTAAAATTTAACTATATTGAGTTCGAAGATTGTTAAGTATTATTTTAAAAATATATTATTCAGGGTTGGCAAATACACGCGGAATATAATGTCTGACATATCTCCATCTCTAACAGCATGCAAATCTAAGCCCTTATCGTCGCAATTTTCAGCATATTTTTGCACATTTTCGGCAATATCTTAGTAAATTTGTGTCTAATAGTCAGTTTAACTGTTTTACATTTCATCAGCTTGTTAGCATAGACACGTAATTTTTAGATATCCCAACAGAAAGTCAGGACCTTAAAAATTTGGGGAATTTGGGTGCCAATCACTGTCACTTTTTCTCGAAATTAATCAAGCAAACAACGTGTTTTAACCAACACAAACATTAGAGAAAAAATTGCTTGCTACTAGAGGTATACATTTGGCAGAAATTATCTTCCGTATTCAAATTGCCAACCCTGAATAATATATTTATGAAAAAATATTAAATAAATTTTGGACTTAATATACTTAATTGAAATTTAAAAACAAAGTGTATCACTCTTATTTGCCCACCTTGTAGTTTTAAAATGAGAACGAAACTCCGTTTGTATGGGAAGATGAAATGCGGCCGAGCTTGCCGGGGACTCTAATACATGCATAGAAACAATTCAGGCGCAGGTTGTAGCAAACACTTTAATAAGCGCACGTCAAAATAAAACTAAACATATATGCTCTTGTGGCAAGGACGTGGACCGACTGGGACACCATGGATTATCTTGTCAAAAAAGTGCAGGTCGTTTTTCAAGACATGCGTCGCTTAATGACATAATCCGTCGATCTCTTGCCACCATCAATGTGCCTGCTCTTCTTGAGCTGACTGGCATTATCAGGGATGATGGCAAGAGGCCTGATGGGGTGTCCTTGGTTCCTTGGAGCTTGGGACAGATGTTAGTGTGGGATACTACCTGCGTAGACACACTGGCACCGTCCCACCTCCGACGGACTAATGTAAAAGCGGGCGCAGCGGCGGAAAGCGCCGAAATTTTGAAACGTAATAAATATAAGAGCCTCTGTAGAGAGTACCATTTTGTACCCTTTGGCGTTGAAACTCTAGGTACATGGGGTCCCAGCGCGCAGAAGTTTTTTGGAGAAATCGCGAAACGTCTGGTTGACGTAACTGGTGACCGAAGAGCTGGCGGCTTCCTCGCACAACGTATCAGTATTGCGATACAACGAGGAAATGCCGCCATCATCCTTGGTACAATGCCTCAAGGGCCTATTTTAGATATAAGCTAGTTATAGTAATCGTCTGTATATCCATTATGTATATTTTTATTGTAAATAAAAAAAAATCAACATATTGTGATTACTAGAAAACATGTAATTCTGCAAGCGCAATGCAACAAGATAAATTCAATTAATTACTTTCCTTTTGTATTTAATTAAATTGTACCTGCACGCTTTCTCGTGAGATACACAAATTCATTTATTATGTTAATACTATGTTACACTCACTGTCTGCCTTATACACTTTGATCCGCGGACTAATAATAACATCGTCCATAATAAATTCATAATTAGGAAATGAAAGGAATCTTTTGTCTTTATAATTGTGTTCAAAAACAATATAAGTAAAGAGTCGCGTGGGAAGACGTAAATTAAAGTTCTAGACTTCACCTGCTGTTTAGGAAATAAGCTAATTTTAGCTCAATTATTTTTAATGCAAAGGTTAATTAAAGGCTTACTAGCTTCTCTCCGCGACGTCGTCTGCGTGGGATAATGATAATGATTTATAAAAATCCAATGTCCTTCCTTCGGCCTCAAACTATTATATCTTCATACCAAATTTCACCTCAATCGGTTCAGCGGTTTAAGCATGAAGATAACAACAGACAAACAGTTACCTTTACATTTATAATATTAGTAACTTAATTTATGCTCATGAATGTACTCTTCAAATTAATATAGTTTAAAAAACAAGGTGTATCCCTTATACACCTTGTTTTTAAACTCCGTTAATATCAAGGGTGCATCCTGAGCATAAATTAAGTTAATTTCTCAAAGACACCGGAAGAGTCGTGGAATGTAAAGGGGCCCATACATTATACGACTCTTCTTTTTTCGCACAGACTATAACTCCATTTTAAAGATAATGAATAATTTTACCCAATAAGGTCCTTACAAGCGTGTACGATTTCCTAAGGGTCTGATTAGACATTGATTTGTAGTAAAGTTTCATACATTTGCATCGCATCAAAAATGTTATTAATCTAAATCGATGTTTTGAACACAAGGCTGCGACCTCCTATAAATCCAAAACGGTAAACTTTGACAAATCATAACTAGTATCTGATCTAAGATAGATGTGGCATGAAGGAAAACTACTTATAAGATTTAGTGGAGAAGCCATAAATTAAAACACAGTAAATTAAATTTACGGTCGTGAGTTCGTAATAGTTAGGGAGGCGAGGTAGCTAAATGGCGTAATTCAACGGCGCCGTCGAGACCTATCAAAATCGAAAGATCAAATAATTTCGAAAAGAAAAGCTCATATGATAAAAACCATTTTAGCGGTGGGTTTGGCGTGTACGGTTTTTCGAAAATGTTAAAAAAAACAGTTACTTGGGCATTCTCGAGCGCGTCAGATATTCATACTACGTATGCCCCAAGTGCCTCTGATAACAACGGTATACTAATCTGCCGGTTTGCGTGGTGGGGGTAGGAATATAAAGTAGTCAAAAATTCAAAATAAAAAAATTACTCGAGCGCGTCAGATTTTCGGAAGGGGTGTTAAGTAGGCCCCAAGGAAGCTCCCTTTAAAAAAACTGACGATTTCGGCGTGACGATAAGTTACGATGAATTTTTGAAAATGCAAAAAAAAAAAGTTTTTTTGAAATACTCGAGCGCGTCAGATTTTCATAGGGGAGGTTTATCTCGGTATCCTGAAAGCATATTTTCTTAATCTGACAAAAATGTTGGTGGGTTCTCTTAATCTGACCGAAAAAGGTTTTTTGGTTTCTTTTTTTTCCTTTCTTTCTCCTTGATAAAACGGGGATTTTAAGAATGACAATAAAGCGATAGATGCAACCAACGTAAATGTAGATGAAATATAGTACGAATTGTATTATTTATTGTATAAAAAAATGAAATGATATAAAAATTGTATTATAATTGTATTGTTATATATGGCCTTCTCCTCGACACCGGGGGCGGCCCTAGACGCACTGCTGGATATTATACCACTCCACTTGCAGGTGCAAAAGGAGGCTAAGCAGTGCGTCTACAGAATATGCATGCTAAACAGGCCAAAATGGCGCTCTCAAGCATTAACCAAACTAAAGGCCTGGGTTTTTGCAAATAGAACCCTTAGCATGCCCACCGATGACACGCACACTGAATGTCATTTCACTAAACTGTACACAGTAGAAATACCTCCTAGAGACAAATGGACCAACGACCAAATGTACGTCTAAGAGGGAAGCCATATTTGGTACCCGGATGGTTCCAAGAAAGGCATTGGTGTAGGATGTGGGATCTATGGTGAGAGACCTAAGCTCAGAGCCAGCGTCAGCATGGGCACACAGGCCTCAATCTTCCAGGCTGAAGTCTACGCCATCAACAAATGTGCGGAGATTAACCTGGATAAAAACCTACGACACCAACATATCTACATCAACTCAGACAGCCAGGCTGCTCTGCTGGCACTAGAATCCCTTGAGTCAAACTCAAAATTAGTCCAGAACTGTAAAACAAACCTCAATGCACTGACAAACTCCAACAAAGTCACACTTAGATGGGTACCAGGGCACTCCGACATTAACGGAAACGAAGAAGCGGACGAACTTGCTAGAAAGGGCGCAGACACACCCCTGGTCGGCCCAGAACCGATCTGTGGAATCACAAAACGGGATGCATATTCACTGCTCAGCAATTTAGAAAAAATAAGGGCAAACGATTGGTGGAAGTTCGTAAAAGGACAAGAACACTCGAAAGCTCTAATCAAAGGGTTCAACAGCAAAACTGCTAGGGAGCTTCTAGGGCTCAAAAGACACAAAGCCTGCGCGGTGACCAGAATTTTGACTGGACACTGTAAATTGAACAAACACATGTTTCAAATTGGAAAGAAACAAGACGCGACATGCAGGTTCTGCCATGACTCAGAGGAGACTGCAATGCACATTCTCTGCTCCTGTGGACCACTAATGTCAAAAAGAAGTACCCACTTAGGGCGGTACGTATTGCAAACCTATGAGGTACACAACATTACGGCCCAAAGAATCTGGAATTTCCTGGATTCAACGGGCATCAGTAATGAACTTTAAAGGGCTGTCACAATAGA
Organism: Cydia pomonella; assembly: GCF_033807575.1. Taxonomy (NCBI): domain Eukaryota; kingdom Metazoa; phylum Arthropoda; class Insecta; order Lepidoptera; family Tortricidae; genus Cydia; species Cydia pomonella. The sequence goes on along the minus strand of NC_084716.1, from coordinate 14,547,615 downwards.
CCAATGCCTGGTCGACGTGGCAGTCAAAGGCCCACAAACTACAATAATAATAATAATTAATATATATGACCTTTACATTTTTGCTCAATACAATTCATCTTCTTCTTCTTTCACATAATTTAATCATCGTTATTTCATATCAATTATTTTTAACACCCTCAGTTTTCGAGATATACTCAAAAAAACCGGGAGTTTGAGTTTTTATGATGCTTCAAGTCAAAAAGTTTTAACGTTGGACAAAAATGTAAAGAGACCTTTTTTGTGTATAATAAAATTCCCTTTTTTGTTTATTTAAACTTTTTTTTGTAAAATGTATCGTTTGCGACTTATATGCCGCAACGCGTTTTTCGGAAGACTAAATGGCTCCTCCACACTTCCGGTCATGCGGAAACCGGCAGATTTTGTATTTTTAGTAAGTTTTAGATTATATTCTTCAAAATAAAATTAAAAGAAATCGCGCTCGAGAATGCCGGATTAACGTTTTTTTTTTACAAGTTCGCGACCCTATAACTCGGCGGCGTCAAGGACTTATCGTCAGATTAGTTAAATTTAGTCTTAAAACACTAAAATCAACCCCCAATATCTTAATCTGACGCGCTCGAGTATTTCAGACTATCGATTTTTTTTTACTAATCTGATCGTCTATCCTAGGCGCGCGTCACTACATATAGAGCTAAATACTTTACTAGGTTGTTCTATTAGGTCTAAGGTATCTCTCATATCTTAAACTGCCACGCTCGAGTATTACCGAAAATTCCCCTATTCGCCTCCCTAACTATAAAAACCGCGTGAAGCTAAAATTCCACACATAAAATGTTAACCACTGGAAAACGGCAAGTATCATCGTCCATACAGAGGGCCTACCGCAAAAATCGAACATTGGTATTTCTTTATTGTCTCTCTTCTTGCATATTCAAGCGATAGAGATAGCGAATTTTTTACTTTCACCTTCTGTTAACTGATAGCATACCTTATTGCAAAGACCTAAGGATTACCACTAGTCAGTTAAGCGTGCTGTTACAGTAGACGCACACCAAACTGACCGGGGTCATATCTCTATCTCTCTCACCCTACCTTCGACCACGGGAACGTGAATAAGAAGTGTTACGACTCCGATCGTCAATTTGTTTTTGCGTCTACTATAACACTGAAACGATCGGTTTATTGACCTTTTGTCGTTGTTGTACAGTATTAAATATAGATACTGACAAGGTGCCAAAAATATGTATACACGACCTTATTGCCTATATATTAAGGTAGTATTTACATATTTTTGTCACTTTGTCCGTATAAACATTAAATATCTTGACTGTGTGTGTTAATTTAAATACTTACATTTATTTTTAACAAACTGGCAACGGCGCATATTTCAAGGCACAATCACCTGCAAACATATGTTGCGGAAAAAGCGGGAAAAAATGTCAGTCAATCAATCTTTCAATTTTATGGCTTCATTGATACTGTCGATTGCGTCAACATCAAGATTAGAGGCAAATATTCTACGGTAATATTCAAAACGAGAAGATAAAGCCTCTATAAAAAATAATAAGCAAGTGATCCTGAAAAACTTTCGCGTTTTGAACACATTTTAAATTACATTTATAACCGGGTCTATAGCGAATTTATTTTATATTTTCATCACACTTGCTCGAAAAAGACCTTATTTCATGCAGGTGTACTGGAGGACAAAGGCCTATATTGTTCCCGGGGCGTTATGAATTGGGAAAAAAGCTTTTTTTTTAAATTATGTCACTTACTCATACAAACCAAGTAGCATAAATGATTTTTACTTTCAAAATACTGACTTTAAAATATATATATTTTTATTTTCAATCGTGGCTGAATGCCAAATAGGTCCGTGCCTTCGATGCTTAACCAGTCAAGAAATTACAAAATGGCGGACGAATGTTTCATATGTCACCGTATTTAAGAATATTTCGCTTAAAATTTAGTTTTTTTTTCACAAGTGTGATGAAAAACATTGTGTGTAACTCCGGGGGTAAAAATATTACAAATTCGGGTATTTAATTCCCTCGTATCCAAAATTTCACTTATCGCCCTCGTTGCACAATGTACTATTATTTACCAACGTCTCGACACCGATTTCACAGAATAACTGATGTCCCAGAAAAATATCAAAACAGAGATTTGTATATTATACCCAACGAAGTCTCATTCAATGCCTATGAAAGATCACAGCTTATTACGAAGTAAACAACTTCCTGTCGATCTTAAATTGATCAAACAATATGACCTACATTACTTTTGGCTCGTCCAAATGTTATCTTTGCTCGATGAAAGTCTGGTGTTACTCTAAATCATTCAACGAGATCTATTTATATTCTATCCTCATTGTATTTGTGTAATTCTAATGAAATTGAAATTGTAAAAGCTCTGAGTAGTTTTGACACTCGCTCAAATTGTGAGGCTGAAAATAAATTAATATTCTATCTTTTTCTTACTTACATTCATTCTTTTTCTTGACGTTTTAAGTGCAAAGTTACGCCCTTTTTCTCATGCAAACTGTACAGAACAAACCGTATAGACAAATTTAAGTCAACATATCTATGCTGCCCAAGATTTTGAATTATTCCATTTTATTTAATATTTAATTTATCCAAAGAACATATTAACTTAAACAGAGTGAAATGTAAATAAAGGTACAATACAAACTTAAACTAATTAAAAACTAAAAATCTATATCTAAATATGCCCCTGGGGCATAGTGCCAAAGATATTCAATTCAATTATTTATTCATAAAATTTACATCTTATACGTCACTATATATTTACAGATGTTATAATTTCGCCGCAACTGGGGAGTTCCTGATCCGGCTCTGAGCATGGGGTTATTTACTTTTCCAGTTTATAATTTATGCTACATTTCCAGTTACTATTTATATATTTATACATTTACAGTACATATTTATACATTTACAATTTGTTGTATTTATTTAACATTTCTACATACGTAGAATTAATTACAAAAAAAAATCGTAGATGGAGTACAAAGCGTCTTTAACTAGATGATGAATGAAGCGATACTGGCAGCATTTCCTCGCTGAATCGTTTCATTTTTATTTTATTAAAAAAAAAATGGTATCTGACGGCTCAGTACGGTCGAGTACAAAGTATGTCGGTATACCCATTGAAATTGGCGCCTCTTTAATCTCTCCACGCGAGTCTATCTTATAACTTCCATTAAATGTAGCTTCCTCGTTACTTCTTGTTGAACCATTAATTTGATAATTTAAATGGTTTGCTAAAATAACCTTGCCTTGAGAGCATTTAGTACATACGTTCAGCGGAAACTATAATTTATACGGTTAACATATACTTACATTACATTTGAAAGTAAACAGTTTTCAATACATACCTACTATAGGTAATGTTAGCGGGTCTACAGTTTTAATTTGTTTGCCTTTAATGAAACCTGTGTCCAAAACAGCGGAATTAAAAGTAAACAAATTAATTTGCGATAGAACCGCTACCACTAGGAACAAAATATACTCAATAAAAAAGTAAGCCGGTTCAATTTATAGATTACCATTTTATTTAGGTGTTAAAAACAAATAGATCAGAATTATTTCCATGTAGTCAGACTACACCTACCGTTTTATTTCCACGGAACGCCAGCTAATCCCGGAGCGGCAAAATTAAAGAAGACCAAATACAGGGGCCTCGGCGCCGTATAAAACTAGAAAGGCGCACTTACACGTGAGGGGGCCAAAGTGCGCCTGCCGTGTAAGTGCGCCTACCTTTAACATACACCGTGGGCTGGTTAAATCCGACAGATTTTAAAGGTGTGTTCTTGGCCGCATTTAGAGATTAAATTTTCATACAAAGTTTTCTGAAATTGGTCTTGTTTTAGAGATAATGACAATTCATGTAAAAATTTGTTTCTGTAATAACGTTTTTTATACTAGATCGGTGGCAAACAAGCATACGGCCCACCTGATGGTAAGCAGTCTCCGTAGCCTATGTACGCCTGCAACTCCAGAGGAGCTACATGCGCGTTGCCGACCCTAACACTCCGCACCCTCGTTAAGCTCTGGCAACCTTACTCACCTCACACAACACTATGAATAGGGTCTAGTGTTATAACTTAGTGTTTAACTTTGTTAAAAACTTATTTTTAGCTGCGACGCTGCTGCCACTATTTGAATTGGTTTAGACATAACTACATAAATTTTTTTTTTTTTACGGAAACGCAATTTTGATCTGTAAATAAAATTAAAAAACTTAAATTATTTGTTGTAATGTTTTTTTTTTTCGCCAAGATTTTACAAGAAAGAAGAAAACACAAAAACAGAAATTTCTCGGCGATGAAAAAGGGCCTAATTAGTCCAATCATCATCACTCATAAAACATTTTTTGCTCCTTATGACCTCAGAAATGCGTGGTTAAAAATCGGGCGGGTTTTACCACTTTTACCAGCCCACGGTGTATATATAGATATATAAAGGTAGGCGCACTTAGACGGCAGGCTCACTTCGCCACCTTCACCTCACCGTTTAGCGTCGTCGAGACCCGTGGCCCGTGGTGTTGGAGCGCACTTCGAAACATAGCGGACGTCACCGGCCGTCACCGTAGAACTAGAGGCAAATTCTGTTTTAATAATTCGATATGGTTTTCTTCTCATTTTGACTCGACCTGGAATCGTGTCAATTATTTCATGCGCACCAATAAGTACCTAGCCTATAGGTAGATGCGTGAGCCGCTAACGCTTATTGGCGCTCACGATCAAGGTCATATCAAAATTAGATGAAAACTATATCAAAACGTTAGAACAGAATCGATCTCCTGGCAGCTTCTTCGCTCAACGTATTAGTATTGCGATACAACCGTGACATGCTGCCAGCATCTACGGAACCATGCCGCGGGGAGATAGTTTGTATTACTCAATTTAATTTAACAATAGTTTTTATTTATCCTCCTAAGGCCAGTTGAATTTGAAATCCAGGAAATTTATTTGTATTTCTTTTGTTTTGAAATCGATCGAAACAAAAGAAATAAAATTCTATTCCAATTGAAAATGGTTATAATTACATTGAAGGAATTAGTGGTACGGGTAGGAGGACTAGAACCGTGGGCCTAACGAGAATAAATGTAGATTTAGTTTTTTTAAAGTAAGTAGTTTAGTTATTTCATTTCGTAAATGTTGTCATGCATGGCCAGTCTACATAATTATATTAGCCTCGATACAATGAAATTCGTCTAGCGAAAAACAATAATCCTATTTAATTTAATAATTTTTAAGATGTTTATCAAACGACTTAGTGTGATGGGACCTGTATTAGTAATGTTTAATGTACTTTATTTTGATCGTATAAAAATTGTATGAGACTTGTATTGTTGAAAAAATTACTTTTAAAATACGTTGTCGATATATATTTTTTTATTAATTACAAAATTCTTTATTCAACAAAAACACGTAAATTATGATCAAAGGGATGGAGTCTCCCTGTAAGCAAAATAAATGCTTGTGTTGGGAGACACCGCTCTTCCTTTGGTAACTTTTTTTAAGTATAAATATCTTAGGATAACCATATAAACTATTAACTAAACTAAACTAACTAAAGAACTAAAGGAGCGATAATACATTTTTTGAATACAGATAAAGTGCCTTACTGTACTAATATTGTCCTGAGTCCTGTCTCGGCACAGGTTTCAGTGCCATGAAACTATTTTAAAAGATTTTTTGAAAAATAGCCTTAACAATACAATTTTTTTTCTAGAGGCATTCTGCATAATTGTGTGCATAGTCATCACTTATAATACTGCGTGACGTTGCGTCAATAAGTGCGACGTTTGGAACAAAAACAAATTGCCTGCTAAATTATTTTATAAAGAAAAATAAAAGTCGTTATTTTTTAGTAAAACATGAAAAAGATTCCTTTGGGGCTATATTAACTACCCATAGAGTACTTATGTGGTTGTGACAAAAATATAGCTTTTCTTGGCAGAGCTGTGAGTAATAGCCTTTTCTTCGTCTGTTCAATTCCTACCTGAAATAACAAAAAAAGACGTATTTTTTGCTCATCTTCATTTAATATATAATATGTATGTATATAATACGGGGCAATCTTACATAAATCAACCTAGTCCCCACATTACGCTCAATTTGGCTTGTGTTGTGGGTACTAGACGTCGATATACATATACACCGTGTTTTTTTTTTCGTTAATTTCAAGGGTGCATTCCCGAGCTTAAATTAAGTAACTTTCGCACAGACACCGGTATTCGAATTAACTCCATTTCGGTAATTATTTTTTTATCTTATAAGGCCCTTACGAGCGTATACAATTGCCTTAGGGCCTGTTGCCCGGACGATTGATGTTCGAAATTACATTGATGTATCACAGTTTTCAATTGTTTGGTTGAATTAAATGTATTGCCCGTGTTACAACAACGCTATATGCAACATTTAATGACTTTTTATAATAATAAAAAAACTAACTATGCCTTTTAGTTTCCTTAAACGTACTTACCCATACCCCGGTGTTAACGGAATTCAATAAAAACACGGTGTATATTAGATATATACATACATAAATAATTAAATACATAGAAAACATCCATAACTCAGAAAACAATTATCTGTGATAAACACATAAATAAATACCCTTACCAGGCATCGAACCCGGGACCTCCTACAATTGGATTATATACAAATTATACTAAATTAGTACCAGTGGTTCTGTGACCTCGAGAGCATAACTTAAAATTGAATAAATGCATGACTCTGCCATTATAAATAAATCCTAACACTGAATAAAAAAAAAACTATTTCATCATCGACCTGCTTACAAAATTTCACGATAATCGGCTGAGAATTGCGACCTGTAGGGCTAAGATGGTCATTTGTCACCATGCCTGTCACGTTCTAACAAGTATGTAAGCGCGAAAGTGACGGGCATAGTGACAAATGATAAAAATGGAACCATGCTGCCACGGCTGTAGAGGAGAACATACGAAAGCATTTTTGCCCAAGCTGAAACGGAGAACTTTGCTAATGCTCGGTCTATTATACATTATCTACAGCATTATTATTGTGCGAACGTGGGTGAACGGTGAACCACAGAGAATGCTCTGACTGACGAGAACATCGTGCCTCACTCAAGTGTGACAATTTACTTTCCTCCTCATCAAAGTACTGTCTAAACAAAACCCGAAATACCAACTTCTTCCACTTGACTCCATCCAACGTCGGGCAGTTCGTATTGTTGGTGACCCCGATCTCACAGTCGGTTCGGAACCTCTCAGTCTTCGGAGAGACGTTGGCTCTCTATGCCTGTTCTACCGTCTGTACAATGGGGAATGTTCTAAAGAACTTTTTGAATTGGTGCCACCGTCACGTTTTTATCACCGCACCTCCCGCTAAAGAGTCAAAGTTCATCCTCACTTTCTCGACACGTGGCAAACCAAGAACAAGCGGACATCTCGCTCGTTTTTTCCCAGAACGTGCAAGTTGTGGAATGAGCTACCTTCTGAGGTGTTTCCCTTGCGCTATGACATGGGGTTCTTCAAGAAGCAGGTATTTAGGGTTCTCAAAGGTTGGCAACGCATAAGTGGCTCCTCCGATGTTGCTTATGTCCATGGGTGGCGATGACTGCTTCCCATCAGGTGGCACGTCTGCTCGTTTGCAGCCTACTACATAAAAAAAAAAAAAACAGTTTAAAGTTAAACGGTTTATAGTTCGTGTCATCCACGATGACGCGCAGATTTGTCAAATCTAACCTTTAATAACATGATAATACGTGTCAAGCCACGCGTCGTCGTGAATGACACGATCTTGAGGGACAGGGACAATAATCGTTGTAGGATGACCACGAATAACTATATACAAAATCAAACTTTTGCTTAACACAATGTAAAATGCAATAAATATCTATACAATAGTGAACGCTCGATTAACATTAAATGTATATGTAGGTCCTGCTCACGTCTCCTAAATTATCCTGTATATGTTCAATCTAAATTCCAGTTTCCTATCTAGATGGCACAACAAAACTTTAAAAGCTCAATTTTTTTGGACTACGAGTATGGAAGCTTGTATATAAAATACCTATTTTTTTTACAAGACACCATATATAGATATTTATTTTTATTTGTAATTGATAAACAGTAAACAGCTAACAATCAAAACGTGAAAAACCGTTTTACTGAATCTCGTTTATTTTTGTGAGAGTTGATTTAAACTTTCGCGAAAGGTGTTGAGAAAATAAATTACTTACAATCTTTGAAATTGCGTAACCGGTTTCCTCCAAATCGTAAAGTCGGAGGTATTTTTGTGTAACCGATGTAAACTTTTTCGATTTTCATGTATTGCGTCATGTACTTAAAGGGAAAATAATCATGTGTAATATATTATATTTTGTTACAAATAAAATATTCCTAATACATGTCTGTAATTTGGGCAATTTTGTTTGTTAATAATATTTTGACTTACTTCTGGCGAATGTGCCATTTCACTTGAGGATTTAAAAAAAAAACATTCCTTACTAAAACTCTATACAACGTTCCTTCAATTGGTTAGGTAGTGCGTTGACTGTCGTTACAGGTAGTTAAATGTTGTTGTTGTTCATAAGCCTTCACAAGCTCACGCCCTGCCTTCTTATCTTCAGCGACCCTTTTAGCCTCGTCAACCAACCCTACCGCTCGTAGCTCACTTATGACGGACCGTTGCCAAGAGTGTTGTACAGGGCGCCCGGAGCCATGGCTTCCATCCAGCGGTTTTCAACCGAAAGCGATGGTTGCGTTATTTGTTTCCCCACTCTGAACAATATATGCTATCCATCTCCATTTCCGTGCGAAATAAATGCCATTGCTTACTGGTAAATGAAGTTACATTTTGTAAATGTTGAGAGTGACTTATTTCGCCTACTTGCTGCTTGAGCATGAGCATTATTAAATAACGCGAGTACGCACTCGTATAAATCTTGCCATATTTAGATAATATACCGTAAACAAAAGGCTTTTTCCTACTCCTCAACTGTTATCTGTCATTTATGCATTCATTAACACGAATATAAGAACATACATAAAAGATTTCAAGAAAAGTCTATATTGTCTATTCCTCATAAAAGCTCTTGTGCTTTTATACGCTATAACGTTACTGCGATTAATGGCTACCAACCTAACAAAATCAAAACGAATACGGTTTTAAACTAAGTGCATTGATGCCAACTTACAAAATATTCATTTGGTTGCATAGTAAAAATAATTACTTCATAAGTCAGAAACACGCATGTGACACCCGTAATATAGCAACACCCATAGACTACGAAGACCGCTTAGCGTTGCTTGTTAGTCTCCGTAGGCTACGGTGGCCAAAATTGAGAAAAAACTGTCCAAAAAATTAATTTAGCAAGTAGCAAGTACCAGGGCCTCATGAGTTACGAGGAGGTGTCGCCGACCGGCCGGCCGCGGCCCGGGGCGGGCCGGGCGCGTAATAAGGTATGCTCGCGCGTCTTGGCTATATACTTTTGCTGTAATTTGTTTACCTAAATTAAGATTAATTTTTGTTGACTCGTAGGAAAAATATTGTATGCAACGTTGTATAAGTAGGTCAAAAAATTCTCGTGGCGTATTCCTTTACAATGTTCGCCTACGCCTTCGGCTCCGGCTCACATTGTAACTCACGCCACTCGCCTTTTTTGACCCTTCTTATACAACTGATGCATAAAATACTATAAAAGTACTTCATTACTTAACAACACTTCTTTTTTACAGACGAAAATGAACAAAGGTTCAAGAGAAGAGCTGCTGGGCAGCTCGCAGGAGGCGCTGCGGAACAGCCAGCACGACCTGCGGCATGTCTTGGAGCGCCCTCTCACTAGGGAGGAGAAGACTTACTTGCTGCACGCGGACCGAGGAGACTACGCCACCGTTAAGAAGTAAGTACCTACCTAATCAGATTGTCGGTAAACAGCCAGTATCAGCATGACCTACGCTAGTGACATATCCTGGAGATGGAGATATCATGCTTCTTACTAGGGAGGAGAAAGCCTACTTACTACACGTGGACCGAGAAGACTATCCCAGCGTTAAGAAGTAAGTACCTACTTTATTATGGAAGTACTTCCTCTGACAAACTGATTATTTTGTAAGTAAACAGCCAGTATCAGCATGAGCTACGATAGTGACATGTCCTGGATATGTCATTCCTATCACTAGAAAGGAAAATACCTACTTACTGTACGCCAACTGAGGAGACTACCAATATGCCACCGTTAAGAAGTAAGTAACTAAAAGGAGAAATGAGGAATACAATCCGTAATAGGTCCTGAAGCGCCCTTTTACTAGAAAAAGAAAAGACGTACTTACTACTGTAATAAACGATCATTGTTAAAGCCGTTCGAAAAGCAAATAATTTATGTATATTTATATCGAGTCTGGTGAATATTATTTACTAAGAAAAGTCACGTGATTACATCCATACATTTTTTGAGTTTCGGTTGGTGTTTCTCAATCACTATCATCTTGGCTAAGCCTCCAGCTAAGCTTTCACATAGCAGGAATACACACCACATAAGTATACGCTAAAAATGAGGTACTAAGACCTTAAATGTGGTCCTTAGAAAAGTGGGCGTAAAGCGGCGTAGTAACACGTAGGTAGTACCTAGGTAAAACGTATTCTTAAACGTCACTCTAGCCTTTCAGTTTCAAAACACAGTTCAATTTGTACTTTGACTTGTGTATGTTGTTAAAACTGCGCCTGCATCAATTGATTACTTAAAAACTAGGTCGACATAGGAATCGAATACATCGACAGGCTGCACCCAGCAAGAAAAAAACGTTTTCATCACACTTGCTCCAAAAATACCTCATTTCATACAGGTGTACTATAGGACAAAGACCTATATTGTTCCCGTGGGAGTTATAGATTGTGAAAAAAAAGCTATCCCTAGAAAGTTTTAGTTTTTTTAACCTATTATGTCACTAATTCATAAAAAAAAGTAGCGTAAATGAGTTTTACTTTTAAAATACTGACGTTTATAATTCAATATTTTTGTTTAAAAATAAAATAATTTTATTTAATAAATAGTCGTTTAAAATATTATTTCATAATTTTCAATCGTGGCTGAATGCCGAATAGGTCTGTGCCTTCGTTGCCTAACCTGTCAAGAAATGACAATATGGCGGACGAATGTTTGATATGTATTTAAGAATTATTTTGCTTAACATTTAGTTTTTTCTTCGCAAGTGTGATGAAAAACATTGTGTGTAACTGTAGGGGTAAGAATATTGCAAACTCGGGCCTATAATTCCCTCAAGCCTGCGGCTGTTGGGAATTACCACGCTCGCTTTCAAAATTTCGCTTACCCCCCTCATTGCATAATGTAAATACCTATATTACAATTGGTAGCACCAAAACATTAATAAAAGAGCCTTACCCACCTTTTAACCAGTGCCCCTGGTCACCCTAGTTTTCTGATGACTGAAACCTACTTTAAAAAATAGCTACTTAAATGTATTTAATGCAGTAAGTGATTTAAAATTCCAAACGCTCGACAACATATAAAACACATTGCAATTTTTTTTACATAGTTAAGGTCCTGTAATTAGTCCTTGATTCCATTGTGTTACAACGAATAAGCCATTCATGTTTAAGTTATATGCATGCAAGTGTGTTAGCGTATGCTTTAGACTTACATGTGTATGAATTAAGTACAGTAATTACAATGCGATACAATTTACAAATTTTGTATATATATTTGTATAACAGCACTTTATTTTTTGGACGAAGACATGATGGAGTATCTTTATATCGAAATTAGAAAAGAACTTGAACTATTATATTTCTTGATTCTATTCTTTTTTTGGTGAACCGCTAAATATTACACACGCTTTACACGAAAACTCGAAAGAATTACGTCGACTCGTCGCCATCCGGTTAATCTGCTCGGACGTCCCCGATTTTCGCGATTTGTCGTTAAGTACGGCGATCAGCCGCAGCCGCATAAGTGCTGTAATCCTATTTAGTGTAGTATGTTATCACGATGCCTCCCGATTACTGTAGCTATGTTTGCTATTGAACGCGTGAAGCCACTCAAATATCGGCGTCCAAAAGTTTTCACATCGATAATTAAACCTTGTAATGTCAAATTTTCGATTTGTTTCTTCTTCGCGCGCACCTTTGGTACAATTTATATAAATTCATTCCTTTAGTATTCCTTTCCGAAATGAAAAATTATTTATTTGCATTGATACTGTATAGTGATGTTACAGTACATTATGTTTCAATTCATATATCTATAGTCTAAAATCTCTAAGAATGAACTTTTGACACATCTCAACGCCCTTAGAACGTAAACGCGCAAGACGCTTTGAAATTATAAACAAAATCCCATAATGATATTACACCTTGTCATGTACCTAAACACAATATTTCACTTTTCATAAACATACTCGTAACTTAATGAATGTTACATTTCTTCATATCTTAGTTATTGAATATTTTACGATAACAATTTAGAATGCAAACAGTTACGGTCTACGTCTTTTTTTTTTATTTAGTGTTGTGACCATGTCTGCTGTTCCGATTCGTGTAACATTTCCGTAAGTCGATAAAAATCGATTATGTAATCAATAGGCAATATAAATATATTGTATTAATTATGGAAATATTATAATGTCATACATAATTAGTAGATAACAATTATTAATTTGAGACGATTTGTGATACTAAATATATAGTATCACAAATCGTAAAACTTGAATATTAACGTTGTGCATTTTTGATATTTTGGAGAAATTGTAGCAGTTTTATAACAAGTGATAATTCTCTATTAGGTATACCTACGTAAATAGTTTTGAGTGTGGAAGATATTTTGAAATGCCAATTTTAGTGTTAAGTTCCTGGGCGACCGCGCTTTGCTCGGTTATAACTATTTATTGTAATATGGTGGTGTATAGGTGATAATCTTAACTATATTTTTTTACTAAATTAAACTTGTCTAAAACAATAAAAATTAAAAAATTATATATAAACTTGAACATATTAAAAAAAAAAGTTTAGCACCGGGCGAGATTCGAACCCGTAACACTCGTTTCTAGCCGTCCGCGTCTTAACCCGCTGGACCAGACGGACAGTGGCCGGCAACACGAAATTAGCGACCATATTCTGCGTCGAAAGAAAAACGCCTGAAAACTCGAAAACACGCGTTTTCCCAAACATAACACTAATCTAGATCGATTGTATACCCCCCAAAAACCCCCATATACCAAAATTCAGCGAAATCGTTAGAGCAGTTTCCGAGATCACAGAAATATATATATATATACAAGAATTGCTCGTTTAAAGGTATAAGATATATAACATATACATAGTAATTCATGAGACGTGAGGAGAACTACAGCCTACACAATCAGTAAATGTTAATGAATCGTTCACCAAAATATTAAGTAAAACAATCACGCGTCTTTTCTGTTATTTAACTATTTGGTAAGGAAAAAATTGAGTATCTACAATCATGGACACCCAACAACACAAAGATACAAAACAACACAATTAACAAAGATTAAACCTCTTTAACCGTTATGACAGCACTTTGATTATGAAAAAAATAAAATGTAACACTTGAATAGATACGATTTTTCAAAAGTAACCAGGCTTCGAAGACATTCAATTTGCACGTCACCATGATGTCACGTGTCCGTCTTAAGAATTTTCAATCTGTCGGTCACGTGATACCGGACGCGAGTTTAACATTTTTTCTCCATCACAAAAAGTGCACAAAATTCAAAGTTCAAAGTTCAAATATACTTTATTCATGTAGGCCTAGCAACAAGCAGTTATGAATAGTAAGACAGTATTACATATAATTATCTTAATTATCAGAGCAATTTATTGATGTAAATATTATTCCATATAATATTATACTAATCAATATAATTCATAGATCAAATTTAATACTAAGAATTTCACAAAATATCGTCATACAAAAAAAAACAATTGTATAAAAAATACACACACACAGCGGCGCTAAAGAAGTTTTCACTTAAAAAAAATCGAATGAAAAATAAAAGAAGAGGATTCCATACAATTTTTTTGATAAATTTATAGTTTGCGGCATAAACGACCAATCTTTACGTTATATTTCTATACGTTCACTTAGAAGTTTGGTTATACTTATTTCACAGCTTCAAGTGACTGTGGATCTGAGTATTTAGTTTTAATTTTAACTCGATACCTCTGCCCGTTCCCGAGATAAAGGTTCTTAACAGACAGACAAACAAAAAAGTGATCCTAGAAGGGTTCCGTTTTTTGCTTTTGAGGTACGGAACCCTAAAAATATTAAGTAACGTTCACTTCGATATAAAGATTTTCAAAGTTACGGTGGATAACAATACTCAAACTGCGTTTTTTTTGTGTGCTTATTCCGTAGCAACGGATCCTAACCTGGGGGTAATTACCCGCGTGGGGGTAAAACTGGTATTTCACGGGGGTAATAAGCTTAATTAAAGATAACAAAGATGATAGTTAGTCTTAGGGATGACAGGACTGAAAAGGTTAGGGACTACTGGTATAGAGTTATGTATATGAAACCATATGTGTGGTACGACACACATTTGGATTTATTTCTCCCTAATTGGGCCTACTCTAATGTAAATCAACTCACCCGAGTGTGTACTAGCCGTGCCGTTTCCGATTGCCTAACTTCGCCCAACTTCGTCCACCCAACCCGTAACTTTTTGCTGCCAAAATGTCAATTTGGGCTATACAAGTTATTTCAGAACCGTGTTCAGTAATTAATGTTGTATTGTACCTTTCAATGATGATTGAAGGCTGTTTCAATTTGTCAGCCGAGAATCGAAAAGTATAGGACTATTATAACTTTATTGTCTAATGGTATTAAATTCTGTTTATATCAGATACCAGATTTAACAACCGTTATTGGTAACATTTAGAACGTTTTCACGCTGTTTAGGGTCGATAACGCGCATGTAACTCCTCTGGAGTTGCAGGCGTACATAGGCTACGGAGACTGCTTACCATCAGGCGTATGCTTGTTTGCCACCGACGTAGTATAAAAAAAAAAACTAACTAAATCGCTGCATTTGAGTCATGTCCATTCATGTCAATGTTAAGTTTTTGTTCGGAGTCCCGCGGTGTGGCACTGTCCGTGTCGGTCACTGGTAGTCACAGTTGAACCAAGACGCCTAGTCTTACTTAGCTGGCATATAGTCGGGAAATCGGGGCCAGTTCCGCCGTGGCGGGGTGGCCTAGAGGTACTAAGCGTTAGCCTGGATTGCTAAAGACGCCGGTCCATTCCAGCCTTCACCGCTGGAGGGCTTCGTAACTTTTTCTTTAACATATAAAAAAACACTTTTTAATTTTCTTTTTAGTGGTCGTATTCGACATCCAAACCCCTAGTGTAATTATTTTCGATAGCGTAACGTGACGTACCTACGCTTTTGCGTTAAGTCTCAAGTCTCATTTTGTATGGGATTTAAAAACAGCGCGCCAAGCGGGACTTTTTGGAAACTCAAAATCCCATACAAAATGAGACTTAACGCAAACGCGTACACGTCTCACTATCGAATAAATTTACACTAGGGGTACCGATATCGGATTGAGCAATGTGAAAACGCTCCTAGGTACGGTCAAGGAACTTAATTTCAGTATCATTTCATACCTTGACAGATTGACAATGATACGACCGGTGCCCGTATATTTCATGCCATAGACGGAAAACTGACGTCGCGCTACATTCTGATTCCAATTTCAGTTAGTATTCTACTTGATAAGTACAGAATCGTCTAACTGGTTTTCATTTTATGTTCACTCAACTAAATAATAGATTATAAGTTTATTATAATTATACTTATTTTTGATTTTTAACAGTGTATTTTACGTAAAAAGTTATTATTTTTCTACGTGTCAATAGGTAAGTTATTTAAATTTGTAGTGTTGTAAAAAAAAATCCTGTGTGTTAAATTACGTCATTTTTGCGTCAATGGCATGAAATATACGAGCCATGCAAACACATTCATATTGATTGTCACAGTCACTAGGAACGAAATGGTACCACAGAATAACTAATGGTACTGAATTTAAATTCTTTGACTGTCTATAACTACGCTAGGATTCTAAATTCCGAATATTCAATAAAATATGTATTTTCATTGTAAAAAAATACCTATTTACTTCCAGTAAAGATCTTCCGATCTTGATATGTTTTTTTTTATTATTTAAACTTTATTACACAATACATGAAGGGTACAAATGGCGGACTTAATGCCAGAAGGCATTCTTTACCAGTCAACCATGAGCCAAACCGAAAGATCCTAATTGGTGCAGGGTCAGAAAACAGAGTAAAATGACAAAAAAATATCACAAAATTATATAAAATTATACGTACATAAATAATATGATACATAAATATACATACATACATACATGCATAAATATATACCCATTGTGAAACACCATGAGGACGACCTTTGAACCTTGTCAAACAGATGCTTGCGCAACATGCGCTTGAAGGAGAATTTGTTCTGGGCTTGTCTCATAGAGAGAGGAAGATCATTCAGGAAGATCATATGTTGTAGTTTTCCATACTTATAGGTACTTGAGCATTATTCTCTAATATTTTCCCCTTCAAATAATTAGGAACACGATTTCCTTACTGCATAACTTTTTAATAAGTATTTGGTTTACTTACGCTTCTACGTCCTAACTAACTTTTATACCAAATTATACTACTAGTAACTAATATTATAAAAAAATTAAGTGTAAGTAGAGAAAAGACTAAAAAACTTGCTAGATAAAGTTTTGAGCAAAACATAAAATAGTATTTTAAGCAACCGTTGTTTAAGAGACGTCAAAAAAGGCGAGTGGCGGGAGTAACAATTTGAGGCGAAGCCTAAAATTGTTAATAAAGACGCCACGAGTATCTTTTGACTCAGTTAAACAACGTTGCATACAATACTTTTTCTACGACCAAGCACTTACTTTGAAATAAAATTGTAAATTTAACAAATATTTTTCAAGTCATCTATCGCGATTTTGAAGGCAGCAAATTTTTAGTGACTTCTTGGGCCATCACTGATATTTCTTCAGGCGTAGACACTGTTTTTGTCTTCATCCATTTTAACTTGAAAGACACACTGTTTTTTAACACAAAACTTAAGTTTTTATTCGACAACCACAGTAACCACAGTCAAGAAGTAGCAAAGAATGGAGGGTACGGGTGGGAAAATGAATGAATTAAATTAAAAAAAAATGTCTATGGTTCACTTATTTGTCAGAGATGTCATTTAAAATAAGGTTGGCAACAATGTATTTCATACAATATTTTTTAAGTGGTCATTACACGAAGTATCGAAAAGAGCCAAAAAAAATACTGCGTGTATGCAAAAATGCGTTTTTGGGGCATAGACTAAAGATTGTCTTGACAACTATAAGGTAGGGTTTTAAAGATGTGTGCACGATCCTTTAAATGACAAATAAAAGTACGGTAGTAGAAAAAATTCATTAAAACATCGACTGTAATAAGCTATTAATAAGTACCTATTTTACTTCCTAGAATTTATAATGAAAGTGCCTCAAAAGCAGCTTATGCTTAACTGAGCAAATGTCTGAATCGGCATTGCTAGGTTCCTTTTAGACATTCAAGCCCACTTGTTTTCTTCACTTTATATTAAATCAGAACTTAAGTACTTAAATATATTCCTAGATGCTTGGTAATAACTTTAGCTTTTAAACGTTATATATTTGCGATACAAAAATCATAATTCGGTCGGCGGGAAGAAGTTGATAACTCAAGATATAAAATTGACGAAATTTGAACTTAAAATAAAATTACATGAGGTTCTAACTTCTTAAATGTTATCGAATTCTTCCCGCCGTGTACGGAATAGCTCTATTATGATAGTTACTTGCCGTGCACCGACTAGCTGAGATGAACTAATGGCAATTAAGAGTAAAAAGGGCGACCAATTCTTCGTACAAACGTGGTCCCCATTTTCCTTTCTACCTATAATTTGTTTTATTTTTAGCATTAGCAAAAAGGTCTTGACATGTCTTTTTATTGGGAATTATTGAAAAACCCTTTTAAAAAGATAGTTTATTTATATTATTTATGAAACCATGCAAAAGAATGTAAATAATAGTCTATGATTTATAAATGTTAGATATTTGCCACGACTTATTTTACAAAAGTGTTATTTTTAAAAAGACCCATCTAGATTGTATATATTAAAATTACAGAAAATATTTTTACACAATTTGATGAATAGGTACTTATCATACCTTTTTTTAGATTTTTAATAGTTGTAAGAGTTACGAATTTCATTTTACTCCTTATAATAATAATAAAAATGAATAAAGACAAACGATTGGGTGTCGGTTAGTAAAAAAAGATTTATTGTCAAATTATCCACTATGTCAATATCCAGGGAGGAAAATGGGGACAACGTTTCGTTTGTATGGGGAAGCAGTCGTCCGCTATCGTCTATTTCAATAGAGGAGATATAATAAAATTATAAACATTAGTGTGTCATCTATTGGGCAAGTCAAGCACGTTTACCTTAAAGAAAAAAGCGTTTCTACAACGTCATGTAGAGATTGTTGACACCCTTATTTTGTGCGTCCAACGTCAATGTCATATAAATAGGTCGGTAAACAAGATTCTAAAGATTGTTTTAAGGGGGTCTGTTCGAGGAAGGCCCGTCGGTTCAAAACAAAACATCTACTGGCGAAACCAATGCACAAGAATGGTACATATAGATAATAAAAAATTTAAGTACTATTATATATCCATGGTAATTATGTTCTGTATATCTTGATTGTGGTGTTACAATGCAATACAATAACTCTCAAACAATAAACCATTTCATATAAGTATATTATTATAGATAGATTCTGTTCGGAAATAGAAGAGTCGTGGAATGTATGGGGCCCAATACATTCCACGACTCTTCTCTTTCCGAACAGACTCTACTTACTAATATGGACATGAGTAGAACTTAAAGAACAGGCGGTCTTATAGCCAAAGAGCGATCTCTTCTACACAAAGTTTGGGTAGTAAAGATAAGGCAATAACTGCAACAACAATGTAGTATTTATTTATATGTATTTATTAGTTCGGCAGTGCCGTGCAGTCCCTAGAACTATTTTCAATTTCCCACCAGATTGTCCCATGAGACAATCAGAGTTTATTTACAATAACAATATACATAATGGATATATATAGAGGATTACTATAACCAGCTTAAATCTAAAATAGGCCCTTGAGGCATAGTACCAAGGATTGCTGACGGCATTTCCCCGTTGTATCGCAATACTGATACGTTGTGCGAGGAAGCTACCAGCTCAGCTTCACAATTAGATTTTATACAACTCTAAAAAATGAAAACCAAACCTAGAGTGGCTGATTTACTTGTTAATATTATATAATGTAACCAGGGATTAATAAATAAAGAAAATTGACAGCCCCCATATAACACCGCAAGAATCGTCAATGTTGTAGATTACATTAAATATTATTTTTACATTTATGTTATTAGTATATGAAAATTACCACCAAGCTGTGTTATTTATAAATTCAGAACGTAAACTTGGGCTTGACTAACATCATTTTAGTCACAAAAGTAGATTAAAAGCAAAAATAAAGCATTTTAACCCTTAGGAAAGGTTTAAAAATCTTAAAACTAGATAATGACGCTATAAATATGAATATGCATAAATATATTTGATGCATCATATGTGCATGAGATTTTGTGTCGGCAGGGAACCAGTCTAATTAAGAAATTCATCGGTACACAAATAATCATCAAGACGATGATTGTTCACAGACTTATCGACCAGTATACCGGCAGTCCCGAGCTGTTCGACATCAACTGCGTGGACCCTCTCAACCGGTCAGCCCTCATCGCAGCCATCGAGAACGAGAACATCGAGCTGATAAAACTGCTGCTTACATCGGGGATCAAAGTCAAGGTTAGTGTCAAGATTAATACAACACCAAAAAACCTCGTGGATAGATAAATGATTGACGAGCGTCTCACGCAGGACGTTCACTACATCTTCGCGATCTTCAAGGTTGTATCCAAATAAGATCAGAACCGTAACAAGTAAGAATCTTTGCTCCATATTAAAAATATTTTTTGTTGTTGTATTAGGTATTTACTGAACGACCGGTTTATTGCCGTTTGCCTTTGCAACAAATTAGTCTCGTAGGATCGCACTACACATATAAATATATCAAAATAATAATAATAAGAGGCCTTGCCACTGTAACACCCAACTTAAGCGCAAATAAGAAACTACAAAATAGTGTTACACTCAATCCTTAACGAAAAAATACGGTTGTTGGTGACAGTTTTCTTTTTACGTAAGTTTTTTCCTTCCCTTCCTTTGGCTTACAAGCTTTTACACTTGAAAGGGCCACTGGCGTAACATAACATAATTATAATACATATTGAATATTGATACATAATTATTGACACAATTACAGTGCATCTTAAGAGGGAAGTATAGCACATGACGTGACGTATACAAAAAGAGAAAACGTTTTTCCACTTCTAAATATTTTCCATTATCCATGATTTTTTACTATATTATTGACACAATGGAAAACTAGGTTGAAAGGTTTTCCTATTTTTAAAAATTTGCAGAATAAAAAAAAATTCGATAAAGAGAAACCTACAAACCTAGAATATATTATGCTGAAGCGATCGACATCAAAATTAAAGTGACTTGTAGTGGAAACCGTTTTCTCCCGAAACGGAATTTCATAGAGAACTTACAGTTACTTCGTTAGATTCAAGAAGCTATTCTTCCCTCTTAAAGGCCGGCAACACACAACCCCTCTGGTGTTTCAGTTGTCCATGGGCAAGGGTAAGCTCTTGGGTACCTCCTTCTATGGCCATTGTCAAAAAATTGGAAACTGTACCAAATAATTAACAATTTTAGATATAAGTCTAGTTTAGATTTTTCAAGCAAGTGAAAATCAAATAGCTGTAAGGATACAGACCATCAGTTTACAAATCATCTTACGTAAATCATAATCACATTAAATAATATGGATTAATTACATTTCGGAACTCTTATCCCTAAGTACCCATACTCATACTCATTTATTCATAAAGTCAATTTACATGTTAAAATTGAATTACTACAAAATTAAAGTTAAAATCAAACTTAAAATTACAATTTAAACTTAAAAACAAAGACAATTTACATGTTTAAATTAAAAAAGAAACTTAGACTTAATTGAAAATAAATATATGCACCAGAAAAAGAATTACAGTTATAATAAATTAAACTTGAGATCAGAAATTAAAATCAAGATCAAAACCAAAATACAGTCTGTGCAGAAAGAGAAGAGTCGTGGAATGTATGGCGCCCAATACATTCCACGACTCTTCTCCGTCCGCACAGGCTCTATACATTAAAATCTAAAAAAAATAACAATAGGCTTGTTTCCATCTACAAATCTTAGGGCAGAATTGTATCCCTAACTTTAGTGGACCTCTAATGAGCATATTTTTGTAAAAATTAAATTTAAAATATCTTTTAACACACGTCACGTGACCCAAGTCAAAACGCATTTAAGATTCTTATGACGTCACAACTCTCGGTTTGGCACTGATGACAGTTCTTAGGCGATCAACCGAGGTCCGTTGTCTATTCTCAGCAAAGAATATAAAGAACGATAACTCCATACAAAAAAATGTCCCTTTCAAAAGTTCGTTTATACTAGTGGCGCTCTGTTTGTATCGCAGTACTAAAATTGACAACCGGTTTAGCCTGGCGGGTTTTGGTAGGTAGTGATCCAGTTCTAGCTAGTGGTTCTGGGTTCGAATCCCGGCGACGGAATTTCTTTTTGTATTTTTTCATTTTAGTTTTTTTTGGGGTGAGGTTTTTAAATTAGCATTTCACAAATAAAAAAATATTATGTTACATATTAATCAAAATCACAGGCATCTTTTGTCCTAAGAGATAATGATATCTGTATTTTGAAGTTTTTTCAATATAAAAGGTAACAAAACAGTTTATTATCATGTTATAAATATTTTTATTCCTATATATTAGGATCAAAAGAGCTATTATTTACATTACAGTTACTAGCACCATGTTACGACCATTTAAGAAATTATTTTGTTTTTTAGACGAATATTTATGAAAATAAATACCAAAGGTAAGAAGTAAGAAAAACACAGGAATAGATACGCATGTAGCCCTCGGGAAATCAGCGCGGCAGAGCGGTTGATCACATCTGTCGATATTTACATAATACCGTGCCTAACTTACCTTACCGTTTTTAGGAATTCTTGCCGAAAGACATAAGTTTGGCATACAATACCTACTTATTTACTGCCTACTGATGCTCGCTTTTTCAAAAGGGGGTATTACTGTAATGCTCTGCCGCCAGAGTGCAGCACTAGCACATATTGTAAACCATAGATTAACTTATACAGTATACTATTAAGACAAGTTTTCACGATAACTTTGATGCATCCTGGCGGTTTGTTTTCAGAGAGCCTACTGCAAAACGCGACAATCGAAATTTCGTTATCTGCCTCTCTATCGCTCGAATATGCAAGAGTGATAGAGGCAGATATTTTTTTTATACTACGTCGGTGGCAAACAAGCATACGGCCCGCCTGATGGTAAGCAGTCTCCGTAGCCTATGGACGCCTGCAACTCCAGAGGAGTCACATGCGCGTTGCCGACCCTAGCATTCCCCCTCTCGTTGAACTCTGGCAACCTTACTCACCGGCAGGAACACAACACTATGAGTAGGGTCTAGTGTTATCACAGTTTACGGTTTGACACATAACTACATACACACGTAGAAGATAATGAGCTGTCAACTGTCATTTGTCATTTGTTGTTTATCGCCTAACTGTCAACAGTGTCAATCCGAAAGTTGTGACGTCATCAGAATCTTCAAAGACGTTTCGAATTTGGTCACGTGACGTGTGCCAAAAGATATTTTAAATTCAATATTTACAAAAATATGGTCATTACAGGTCCCCTAAAAGTAGTTTAACATGTTCTTATAATCCAAAAGAATTTATTGGGATACAATTCTGCCCTAAGATTTGTAGATGGAAACAACCCTATTGTCATGTGATCTTGGCTAGGCCCAGCAACGCTAGAATTCCGAGAAAGTAAGTGAGGCATGTACAAGGGGTATTCTCCATACAAATACTTATAAGACAAATATAGTTATTAAGTCAGAAGTTTTAAGAGTACGCAACGCAAATAGGATTATTTTCAAAAAAATTTAACGCTTGTATTTTAATCAAACGTTGCCCTAAAATTTAATTTTTACCCTAAAAACGGTTTTAAATATGTTAAATTAACAAAATATATTTTCCGGATGCTTTCGCACCAAAAACGCTCTTTGAAAATTGTGTGACGTCACCGTGCACGTGACGTGTGTCCAAGGATATTATAAATTCAATATTTACAAAAATATTCTCAAAAGAGGTCCACTATGTTGTTATCATCCAAAAGAATTTATTGGGATATGATAAAATTTGTAGAAGTGTGTAAAAGATTTGTAGATGGTACAAGCCTTTTGTCGCACTAAATGTGAAGGCTAAATATAAATACATGGTTTTTTACGATACAAGTGCGGAAAGTAGGAAATTGGCAACGAGTGGTGATAAATTAAAATACGACCGAAAGGAGTATTTTAAATCGACGCAAATTGCGAATTGCCTACTCGTATATACACCGTGTTTTTTTTGATTTGCGTTAATTTCGAGGGTGCATTCCTGAGCTTAAATTAAGTAATTTTCCCAAAGACACCGATATTCTAATTAACTCCATTTCGGAGATAATCAATCATAATTTTTTATATTATAAGGCCCTTACGAGCGTGTACACTTGCCTTAGGGCCTGTTTACTTATTGATTAGTGTTTAGTGCGAGTTCATACATTTGCTACTAACGTACGTACTATCTCGGACGATCGATGTTAGAAATGACATTGATATATCACAGTTTTCAATTGTTTGGTTGAGTTAAATGTAATGCCCGTGTTACAACAACGCTATATGCAACATTTAGTTACTTTTTATAAAAATAAAAATAGTAAAAAAAAAACAAAAAAAAAATTTTTTTTTTTAAATTAACTATGCCATTTAGTTTCCTTAAACGTACTTACCGAAACCCCAGAGTTAACGCAATTCAATAAAAACACGGTGTATATTGTACAAAGTCTTACAGTACCTATACATGAAATTGCATTAAAATATTTCCATCAATGTTAATACTTATCTAGAGAGGAAAATAGGGACTTTTGAAAAGGCGGTTTCGGGGCGGTTGTCTACTTTCGTCTTATGTATTATTTAATTACCTCCTATTTAATATAAGAATCCTAGAAGCTCAAATATAAACGTTGCTAGCCATTCAGATTTGGTTTGATTATACAATTATTATTAAGTTAATTATAAGTTCATAAAATCGGTTATACGTATCTGAATATTTTGAAGCGTCGGCGTACCAAACCACAAGCTTTTAATGTTCTCGTCAAAATTTATTTTATGCTAATAATGTCGCGAAAAATAGAACTGATACCTAAATTCAACTCAACAAAAATTATTCAGTAAATACGAGTATAAGAACTTTCAGGATACTTTAACCTATCCTTGAAGAAAATTTAAAGGGCTTAAGATTGAATATACGAGTAAGTATAGTATATAATAAGACCAAATTTATAGGTGGTCCAGTGGCAGATTTCCGATTTCGAATTCTAATATTTTTCCACGCGAAGAGCATGGGAATCACGGGGGCGTGTTTTAGTTTCGTGAATATTGCGCATTGATTTGTGACCGAGCAGTGTGCATGTGCTGTTGAGGCGTATCGTACCAATAGCTTTTTACTTAGTACCACAAGGCGTATGTGTTGTATTAATTTCGTATTATGCGGAAAAGGTTTGAGAATCAGCAAAGAACGGCAGTTATAAAATGTGATTTACAAAAATTTGAATCCTTGAAATTTTAATTCGAATATTTTAAAAAAAATATTTGGCTTATGTATATGTTTTAGTTTTTTTATAAATAACATTTTTAAATCGAAAATCTGCCGCTGGACACTCTGTATTTTTATCAATAAATACTAACCCTTGTCTCACCTTATGAGAAGTGGCGTCCTAAACGTGACGGGCTAAAGAAAAAGGTCACTACATCTACCACCGCTGGAGGGCCTCGTTACTTTTTACAAGCTTTTAACTTGCAATGTATGTACCTATACTTCGTTTTTTTAGCGTTAGAAAAAGAGTAAACAATCTTGACGTGTCTTTTTATTGAAAATTATTGTAAACGCTTTTTAAAAATTAGTTTATATTACTTATGAAAGATCGTATATCATTTATAATTGTTACATATTTGCTGTGACTTACTTTTCAAAAGTGATTTTTAATAAAAAGACACGTCGAGATCGCTTGCCTTCTATCTAATGCTAAAAAAAGAACTGTTTTTACAGGTCAAATCTTGCCAGTTAAATTTTACCCATATCCTGGTTTCTGATGAAGCTGAAGTTGAAAGCTCCACTCCTTCATTAAATTACTTCTCGCTTTTCGAGGACGGGATTATCATCGTGATCTCGGAGAAAGACACCACGACCACTGACCACACAGGTCTTTCTCCGAGACAACGGGGCTGGAAATAAAAGGCTTCTTTAGCATTTTGTGCCAAACACACAAACTTTTAATTTTATCAGAGTTTCAATAATGTTTAATTATAGAATGCTGTCTTATATTTAAGTAGGTGTCGTTTTCCATTTCATTGTTTTTAAGTTTTTAGAGCTCTGAGCAAAACTTTTTCACGAAGCTCTTATTTTTAATGAAGACATTAGTCCAGTGGAATAATTTACCCCAGCGTCAAGGTTGAAAGATCATATTTATATGTATTACCGGGTGTTGACTAAACAATGGTTAAACGCCTTTCAAGATTAATTATTCATAAGCTGCCCACGTCCACATTAGTTTACTGCATAATAATATGAAGTCGTGCCGTGAGGGGCACAAAATGCACTGACTTTATATCAAGTCAATGGCGGCGAAAAGGTTAAACAGCATTAATCAGCAAAAAAAAAAACAAAAAAATATTCTCGAGACTCCACCATCTTGAAGTTCTACCAGAAATCGACATATGTAATATGTCGGACAGAATGTGGTCCTCGACATTTATTGCAACTTTGTCAATTATTTGTGTCAGTGCGAGAAATTCTGATCTCTTACTTTGTTCTTTATCTTTCAAAACTTTATTTTAACAATGTGGTTACATGAACATAATGGAGTTGTTCAGTCAAGATGAATAAATATTACAATGTAGTCTGACCAATTCTACAATTTAGTCTTTAATTTTAATTGCTTATCCAGCCATTTTATGAAACAGTGGCAGTCCATGTGCTAGTTAAACGGGCTACACACGGTCTTTCACGAAAATTTTAATAGTGTATATTCCTGATCTTTTTTCTGGCGAAATGACCTAAACTTATACAACATTTTTTCCTTCTCTTGGCCTCAGAAATGTACCGTAAAATATACCGATATATAAAACATTAACGTTAAATAATATAGCAATATTTTTTCTGTTCTCCGTGCAGAAACCGTCAACTTTCGGCATGGTCCGTCTAACCGAAAAATAGTACACCTACACACATAATACAAGAGTCTCAGATCACATGTTTGTCAACCTTGCCTTCGGCTCGGCCATGCAGCGGCATTTCATGTGATCTGAGACATTTCTTACTTTATTACAATATTTACTATTATTAAAACATCCCAGTCAATAACCCCCGATAATATGAACTTTGAATAATGTAGGGTAAACCGTCTATTACTGGCCACCTTATATTAAAATGGCTAAAATAAGAATTCTGTTTATTTATTTACACAATTCAAGTAGACTAAATAACTATCGTTCTGATGATTAACTAAGATTGTGTGATTATTAAACACAATACCTTTTAGTACGAGTATAAGGTGGCCAGTAATTACGAGTATATATAGATTGTAAGAAATTTCTCGCATTTTTTTTTAATTGTCATTTAATTAAACTGTTAGCCGGATTTCATCGACAACTCAACTGACAGCGGAAGGTTTTCAATATATAATATATTATACACATACATGTATACAATAAAGTAATACGTACATTATTTAAATATTGTAAACCTGTATGTTGGGTTGCACGAGTAATCTATCTTTACCACTGAGTATCAACTCCTATAATGTTTCCACAATGTTACTTTAAAAAAAATCGGCACTGTTTGTCTTCTCTGCCCGCGTAGCCAACGTGCATATCGTTCACGCTCCGTGGCGAACGAAACACAACTGTTACAGTCGCACTAATATGGAAGAGTGATAGAGATAGATGACTTCGCTACGCTACGCAGCGTTAACGATTACGGCTACGCGGCCGTACATCTATTGTATCGTTATTGTATTTTCTGATGTAATGACTGTTTATTGCCAGAATAAAGTAAAATAAAATAAATAGAATATTTTATCGATCAATTACTTCATTGCTGTGCATTAAATTTCAGCTGAAAAAACCTATATACTATAACTAGGTACCTCTATTTGTCGCCAGGACGCGCTTCTACACGCTATAAAAGAGGAGTACGTGGAAGCAGTGGAACTATTGCTACAGTGGGAAGAGGAGCACCACGTCCCCGGAGAACCTTATGTAAGTAGCGAGTTTCAAATACCAGTAGCCACCCCCGTATAACTCACGTTAAGAGATTTTATTCTACAAACACTCTGGCTATGTTTGATTCTGGGTATGGTGCGGAGGTTTTCTCAAAGACTTGCTTAACACATTCCTAAAAAAAAGTGTTTACATGTCATAATCATAAATGAATAGGAACACACGTGTGACAGTGCGTTTTCGTTGCGAGCGCGGACTTCTGAGGGCCTTTGAGGGAGTTTTCTGCAAACTATTGTCATCTCGGCTAAGCGCCTTGATGACATACAAAGTAAACATTAGCACTTGAAACTTTGACTAAGATTCATCACAATGCGAGAAGTTTCGAGAATCAGGAGTTTTCGACGTGGCGTAAGAAGTGATGAAGATATATTTATATTTATTCATGTATGTACATAAAAATATTTATTTACGTATAGTTTATAGTATGTAATAAAATAATATATAATTACTTTAGGTATAGTTTTAATTAGTCTTTTAGGTATAGGTTTACTGGAATAGAGACCTCTAACTTAAGTTCGCATTTGTAGTACACAATTATGTTCTATCTGATGTAATCGATATTTCTTTTTTCTCTTACAATAAAGTGCTTACTTACATACTATTGGTAGGCCAGGACTGAAAATGTCCATGTTCAAGTATTTATTCACTTACAATAACATGACACCAATTGGTGTTGGTGATTTGCAAATCGTGACTTTTTACATGATTTCTTATTTAACGTCTACATTACATGATAAGTATGTGACTTAAACGTCTTAACCCTTTCAACGCCACGCCTTTTATATACAACGGACCATTATAAAACTTATCATAATGCACGAAGGTAGATATTGTAATGAAACCGAGCGCGTCAGTTAACGTCTTAGGCGGTCAAAGGATTAAAATTAGGTATTTTTGACAGAGCTGGGAGTCCGTGGAGCCTTCAGTAGCTACTTTCACTCCAGATATCACCCCTCTCATCCTCGCAGCACATCGAAACCACTATGAGATCTTAAAGATCCTGCTGGACAGAGGAGCAACGCTGCCCGTACCTCACGACGTCAAGTAGGTACAGTCATGATTTACGTAAGTAGATATGCAAAGTATAACTTTAGATAAAAATTGTAAAAATGCTGACAGAAATCCCCTATGGATAGGGGAGCCAAAATTTAATTTCCTGTACTACATTCATTTAACAACAAGAATTAGATTATGACCTTCGTCACCAGAATCTCACCACTATAAGCTATTCGGACTGTTGATTTTTTTTCATATATCCTCCAAAATCCTCGGAGACTTTTCGTTTCCTATGGTACTCTTCCATTCCAGTTCTATATTTTATGCTATTCGTACTTTTATTCCACATACTTTTTCTTTCTTTCATTCATCTTTCTTACTTAGTATGGGTGGGATTCCCAAGTATTCTGCTGATTCTATCTTTATTTCTTTCTTTACTTTGGGATGTAGTCAGTGAATTGTACACACGGCTGGGTAGTTTTTATTTTAGATCTTACACAATTCTGTTACTTTTCATATATGCATCGTTTTAATTTTGGTAATCACGTCCGACGTCCGACCGGGATGTCGCTTTAATACGCACATAGCGTTGTCTGTCAAACTACGGAGTAACGTGCGAATCGGATGCTGTATGCCATGCGTCTAATTTTTTTTTTGGCTCCTCCAGATGCGGCTGCGACGAGTGTGTCAAGTCTTCCCAGGAGGATTCCCTCAGGCACTCACAAGCTCGTATCAACGCATACCGTGCCCTCACCTCTCCATCCCTCATAGCCCTGTCTTCAGCAGACCCGCTGTTGACAGCCTTCCAGCTTTCATGGGAGCTCAACAGGCTCAGTAGGATGGAGACAGAGTTTAGAGTTGAATATAAGGTAACTAAAGTGCAAATTACGTCATTCCTAATAGGTATCCTTTGTCTTACTCGCCATCACAAAGTGTATACTCCTCCATAGCGGTATCGACAGCTAAGTACCAAATCTTCTATCTAGTACAGTTAGAATCAAAAGTAGCGGATGAAACAACTGTCCAAAAATATCTCCCGTCCTGGAATACTTTTCCAAGTATATTTATACATATGTATATCTTTATAGTTTGCGTTCTAAAGGGTCTGTCCCTGTTTAACATTTAGAGGCATATATTTTTATTAAGGTATAAGAGAATGGTAGATACTACTTTTGACGCGTAGTTTGATTTGTCACACCGTCATATGTAAGCCTTGTTTATTTTGCAAGGCTTTACTAGTTTTAAACTTTACTGGTAACCGAAAATCAGCAGTGCAGAAGTAGAACATAACGTAAAAACATAAAGCTTCTAAAAAGGCCTCCTTTTCAGAGTGATACGATACGCTTTGCTACCTATAATTATTAACTTTCCGTGCCAGGCCTTAAAACAGCAGTGCCAAGAATTCGCTACCTCCCTCTTAGACCACACAAGAACGTCCAACGAGCTGGAGATCATGCTGAACTACAACCCCTCAGACATCGACTGCTGGGAGCCGGGGGAACGGCAGACACTTGGCAGACTGAAGCTGGCTATCCAATATAAGCAGAAAATGGTAATTCTTTTACAACAACAATAGGTATTAAAACAGCAGTGCCAAGATTACGCCACCTCCCTCCTGGACCACACAAGAACGTCCAACGAGCTGGATATCATGCTGAACTACAACTGCTGGGTGCCGGGGCAATGGCAGACACTTGGCAGACTCAAGCTTGTTATCAAATATAAGCAGACAATGGTAATTATTTTACAACACAATAGGCCTTAGAACATCAGTACCAAGAGTACGCCTCTTCCCTCCTAGACCATAAGAGAACGTCCAATGAACTGGAGATCATGCTGAACTACAACCCCGGGGACATAGACTGCTGGGAGCCGAAGGAACGGCAGACGCTTAGGAGACTCAAGCTGGCTATTAAATATAAGGCAGATAATAATTTTACTAACTAAATTAAATCTAACAAAATAAAGAAAAAATACTCACCTTTGAAAAGCCCCCAGGTATGTTGGGAAGGGTGCCCTTGCCTACTTTCCCCCTTTGGACGGTAATGCCTATTTTTTGGTCTAGGTACGAGCCAGCCCTAGGGTCACCTCAGGCCGTGTTTTTTTAGTTGCCTTTTGTACTCCCTATCACTACCTACAATAATTTTTAAGAAAAAAATCTGACATCGGGAGACCGGTAAAAGAAAGATTTTGGAATTCATACATTGGAATTAAAAAGACGGCGTCCTACGCCTAATTATGTAGAAAAGGAGGTAAAATATTTTTGTCACTGCACCCACCTTGACACATTTCAGATTTTCCCTAGGGTTGACTGGTAAGATACCCGCAATGATATTCGTTCGATAGTATTTAAAATAAATTATTTCACACCATGCATGAAATAAAGCACCAGATAATTATTAGAAAAACATGGTAGTAGTTATTTCTAAACACAAATTCTATTTAATAAAAAGGATAGAAATACAAAAAAATGTGTCTTGAAAACGTAATTTGCCTAACAAACATAGCGAAGACGACAATTCGCCAAGCGTTCCATTCTGATCAGCATCAGCAGTTCCACTTCATCAATTGTCACTTTTTTAAATGTAAATGCTTGATTTGTTGATGAAAATACAAAAATCACTAAATGTATGCCTTTCATATTTGAAGAGGTCCCTCGATTCCTCATGGATCCCATCTTCAGAATTGAGTTTTCACAAAACGGGATCAATCATATACATATATAAATTCAATAAAAAAAATCAAAATCGGTTCAGAAATGACGGAGTTATGAAGTAACAAACAATAAAAAAACGTACAACCGAATTGAGAACCTCCTCCTTTTGAAATCTTGAAGTCGGTTAAAAACAGAACATTACATATAATTTCAAAATCTGCGTCGAATGTTTGTGTATAAATCAGCTCTGGTTTCGATACCTACGTATACCTACGAGTAAGCTACCTACCTTTTATTTGTGAGTATTTGTATGAGTCTTTCAGGTCACCCTTAAACCTCAACTTCAAAGCCTAATGGCCCAAAATTGTATTGTATATAAATTTCGGCTTTCATAATATATATCACACCCCAGAACATAGACCTGATGTAGTAGCCATTTTCTTTCAGGAAATTCCTGCAATTTTCTAGGAATAGTTTGGTTATAGGGCACATAGAAAAATAAATAATAAATAAATATTATAGGAAAATACACAAATTTAGTAAGTCCCACGGCAAGCTGAAGAAGGCTTGTGTTGTGGGTACTCGGGCAACGATGTATATAATATACATATACTTAAAAATAGAAAACATCCATGACTCAAGAAAAAATACCTGTGCTCATCACAGGCAGGGTCACTACCCACTAGGCCAGACCGGTCCTTACAATCACCATTTCTGATAAATGTTGTTAAAATATAACAAAATAAATACTATATTATTTCCAATTTTACCGACAATATGTGATTTACTATTCGACTAGACCATTCACGTTGCACTTATAGTTATTACAATTGGCTTGGAAATAAATTCATGAACTTGGTAAAGCCACCTGTTTCTTTCCTTGTCAGTTTATTTCAAAAAGGACTTAAGTTGTGCTGAGATCGCTATTGTTCGTACTTCTTACAGAAACAGGGAGTGATGAGGGTGTAAAGCCATATATTTTATCACCCATATTGTAGTGAAAGTGTAAAAGTATATTTAACAAGTTATAAGATATAGCGATTTAAATAATCCATTTATAAGATTCAAATGACAATTTGGTTGATAAATAATTACATTTCAAATAATTGGTTTATAAGGCCATTTGCGGGTTATCTCCCACTTGATGAGCTGGACCCATTCAATAAATTTCATGTTAGTTAAGGTTTTGCATTGTGATTAATCGATATTTTATACATTGTTGGCGCTTGGGGCCGCTGCCTCGCAAGTTTTTGTGTCAGGTTTTGAGTGTTAGCTATTCTTCCATTCCATACTTCTTAATTCTATTTGTTGCAGAATGGAGTTTGTATATGAACATTAAAAACTTTACTGGTTTCCATGGTAACATGAAACAATGTCAACATTTTTCTTCTTGGACAATATAATATTCGTAATGAACGTACTTTTGCATTTTCAATACATTAATTTACTTATTTGGACCCTACGGCCACAGTTCAGCCTTTAACATGGTCCTTCGAGCCGGATATGAACCAACGACCTATGGATAAATACATGACTTAAGTACAGTTTTACATTCTTACAATGCCGATAATTTGAGTGGGTAAATAGGTATAGTCTCTCATATAATAACTTTTTAAAATCTCGCGTATGCTCTAACGTGACCTTACCACATAACTTCTCATCCATTTGAGACGGCAAACTACAACGTACTCATACGTCATGGTTACTTACAAAACATGAAAAAGGATTCTGTTTATATCTATTTTGCTAAAATGCAGATTTACACTCCTGTCAAGATATATGCAGTGCACTCTTATGTTTATTTTATTTAAAACATGGTGTATTTGTGTTGGTAAGTGACCAAATCCAGAATCTTCTAAACTAAAAGTTCATTTGTAATCGTTTTAAATGGAACGTATAAGAACCGGTAAGCGAGAAGCCCGAAAAACAGACACCCAACTGCCTAAATAAAAGGAATCAAAGCTTTTTTTTATAGCTGAGTTATAAATAAACTAATTTGAAGTAACGGCGACTAATTATCGTAAGAATTACGCAGCCTTTACCAGTATATTAATAGTGGTTATCTATTTCAGTTTGTCGCTCATCCGAATGTCCAGCAGTTGCTTGGGGCGATTTGGTACGAGGGCCTGCCAGGATTTAAACGAAAAAACATCGTCGGCCAAGCTGTGCAGGTACACAACCCACCACATACCTACTTGTATAGATTAATATAGCAGGGATAACAAGGTTCTATGCGTTCGCCGGGGCGAAGTCTGTCAGCTGTACTTACCAAAGTGTCGTCACAGAATGGAAAAAAGATAATATAGCTTTTGGCTTACTTAGTTCCCACTACACATGCAACCTCGCTGCCAGGTTTGCAAAAAAACAACATAATAATATGAAATAAAGTATTATAACTCTCATATAACCACAGAGTTTACAGACGGGTAGGGTCGCTTAGACAAAACTGTGACTTCATAACATATGCTCACTTTGGGTTTCATCATCACTCGTCCCTCGAGTTATGAATGTGAGCATATCACGCGTAAACACGTAAAAATCACAGTTTTCTCTGAACGACGCTTGGTACCCATATTTTTTAACCCTGTGCTTATAACGACAAGTTCCATATGTAACGCATATGTAACTATAAGGTACTTACCTGGGTCGAACATGGCCAGCCCGAATATATGGCCACATTACACGAGTTAAAATGTCCATATGTGAGTAATGCTCAGGTGTCGCCACCATCTTCCCTGAGGCCCCGCTAGTCCCGCAATGGCACTCGAAGTGAAACCACGTGTCACGGATACAAATATTCACTCGTAAGTTTCGATGATTTTTTTGCTTTTATTGAATTTTGCTTAAAAATATTTTACAGTACATATGGGGCTACTTTATAGCACTAGTGCGAGAAGTAGCATATTATGTTACTGTGTCGAACATTTAAAGGGCCATATGTACTGTAAAACGTTGTACGATACATGTGCGAATAGGTAATTCGCAACTCGTGTCGATTTAAAACACTCCCTTCGGTCGTGTTTTAATTTATCGCCACTCGTTTCGAATTTCCTATTTTTCGCACTTGTATCGTAATGTACTATTACAGTACATATGGTGCTACTTTATAGCACTAGTGCAAAAAATTAGCATATTACGTTACTGTGTCGAACATTTAAAGGGCCATATGTACTGTAAAACGTTGTACAATACATGTGCGAATAGGTAATTCGCAACTCGTGTCGATTTAAAACACTCCCCTCGGTCGTGTTTTAATTTATCTCCACTCATTTCGAATTTCCTATTTTTCGCACTTGTATCGTAATGTACTATATTCTCATTTAGTCATTCATTAGTAATCGTACATTATATGAGTATGTTTATTTTCATGCTTACTTTTGTATATATTTGGTTTTGATCTTTTAAGTAAAATATGTTTGTGACTGGAAATATGGCCCCATAGTGGCTATATTTTCGACACCTACTGGCCATATTAACCTTATGCGTTTTTTTACTTTCGGCATCTGCTGGCCATATTAACCGTAGATATTTTTCTCAATGTTATTTTTTTTTCTTTTTTCCTTTCAGAATATGGCTCCACAATAGGTTTCAAAACAAATCCAAGGAAATTGGGCAGACTCTGATATGATATCAGCAATTGCAGCTGTTAAAAGTGGTGTCATGAAGGTTTTATCTGCTGCGAACGTTTCGACGATATCTTATAGAGGAAAATAAATCCAAGTTTGGAAGGAAACCACTTCTTATTAATCAGGAAGAAAAGGAGCTGTTGGTTATCCATTGACGTCACGTGTGCTTCGTCTGTGCGTCCAGAAGTATTGCCAGGGAAAAAAATGGTACAGGCTAGACAAGATGCCTTAATTGGCAGAGATTGGCTGAGAGGTTTTATGAATCGGCACAAGAGAATCCGTAAAAGAAAAACCCAAAACTTGAATCCAGCTAGAGCTCAAAAACTTAAGAAAGCTGTGGTTCCAGACTATTTTACGAAATTGAAAAAGCTGCTGGAAGATAACGAGATGGTGCATAAACCAGAAAGAATTTATTATTCATAATCATTTATAACATAGATGAGAAGGGTTGTTATTAGATTTTTTTTCTGTTCGGAGTTGATTTTTTTGTTCCTTTATTTGATTAAACAAGTTGTTTCAATAAATTCATTTTATTTATAGCATTCAATTCCATCACAAATAGAAATGACCTCCGTGTCCGTTCATACCGTTAATATGGCCATCACCTGCCCATATTTAGATACACTGTCGGAAATATTCCTAATAAAAAAAAATAACACAAATTCTAATCTATCCGTGCCTAGTCTTTTTGATGCCTGCAATAAATTACATAAATAAATACACTATCAAATAAATTAGGACTTGTAACTTCTACTGTTCTACAGTGAGATATATATAGTGTCAAACCTTAACGTGGCTATATTTGACCCATACTTATACCTTAGTTCAAATAGTCTGATGTGATTTTTTGGGCCTCAACCTATAAATGTAAAACAAAAGCTTTTGTTTCTTTTATGTAAAGTGGTCAGCTCCTGTCTTCGGCAATTGCCAAAGCAACAATGTCGTTTAAAAAGCAACTGTATCGGGATAGTATTAATGTTCAAATTTATGTAGCAGCTCATTCGGAAATAACGCATTTGGGAGTTGTAGAACGATCGGCCTCCCGCATTCAAGTATTTTTTTTATATAACAAAACGTAAGGTGTTATCTCTAATGAGCTGTTACGTGAATTGGTCCCTGTACAATTATGACGGAGTCAGTAGTAGTAGTAACTGCTGCAAAAAAGAAACAATTTTTTAACAGATAAGAGCTCAAAAAATCACCTCAGAAATTTCCAACTAATATATAACATAAAGGCCGACCTTATAACTTTGCAATAAGGTTTGTGGTCAGCTAACAGTGTCGAAAATGTTACATTATTGTCCGTCTCTTTGTCTACAGGTCGCGAAATTAGGTGCCATGTTTCCCATATATTGCACAATATACATGCTGGCGCCAAACTCGGAGTACGGACAATTTATGAAGAAACCTTTTGTCAAGTTCATCTGCCACAGTTCCTCCTACATGTTGTTTCTAAGTAAGAATTCTTAATCTGAATTAAATATATTTCAATAGGTATTATGGAGATATCTATTCATTATAATTATATCTATGTTTTTGTATTTCCTTACGAAATTCGTTACCTAACGGAACATTTTAGAGATCGTCTCGGCGGTTAACGATAACGGATTTGTCACGTCAAGTTTTCAACACCGACAAAATTTGTGAAATTAACCCCACATTGGTTCATTGACCCTACACCTAAAAGTTTGACAACCATAATTTCTTGAAAACTGAGTGCATGGTTTAACATCGAACAGAAAAAATGCAAAAATATAAAAATCGTATCAGGAGGTAAAACCGGTTATTTTGCAACAGTAAACTCCTTACACCGTCAGGTAATAAAATAATGTTGGCAATTTATTTTGTTTTCTATAGTTAAACACTCATAACACACTCAGTATGACGTTCAGAAAGATAATAAAATTAAAATATATAGAGAATTTCATTATTATCTATTCTGCATTTGAATCAAGTCCATACACTATCCACAAATTGAGAAAAAAAAATCCAACATCATCTCAACCGACCTAGAAACGTCGAAAACTTTGCCGAACTCACTTGATTAAAGGCTACCGTGTTATCATCGTTTTATTAAAATGTACAACACTAAATCCATTCGGAAAACCCATCTTCAAAGTGTTCCGGGAACTATTATTATAAGTGGCAGCTATTGTTTGTTCCTTTATACTTTATGAGTCAGCTTTGATCTATTTGTATAATATCTAAATGTATATGATCTTATTAGTTTATGCCGAATTTATGCTTCGATTGAAAGATACGGAAAATCTAGATTTAATATGAGGTAGGTATACCGTTTACTAAACTGTATGCTCTCTATTGATTCCTTTAAACAAATGTTGGTCAATTTCATTTGTCGCCGCCATGAAACCCCGTTTACCGCCGCCGGAAATGCTGTTATAGGTGAATCTTTTATCCAAGCTGTTTTAGGGCGAAAGGCGATTTTTTTTCTAATATAATTTAGAATTCAAATATGTCACTTGAAAACAGTGAATTAAGACCTAGAATAGAGACTCGTTGACGGGCTTAAATCTTTGAAAATGATCTATATAGTAATTTTCAAGGCATAGCTCGAATTACAAATCATACTGTACGAGTACTCGTATTAACGACTCATGCAAGTCATATTTTATTAGTTTGAAAATATTAACTGAGCCATAGTTTAGGTATATATTTATGAAATTGCTATAAATATGTGTTAAGTAAAATTTTAATCAACATCCTGTTTATAATAGTGCGCGGCAGCGACACCAAATCTCATATCAGCAATCAAAAACAGCCTTGTGTGCAAAGAGTGTATTTGACATGCCACCTACATAAATTGTGTAATAAGTTACCCAGTTCACAAAAATGTTGATAGCCAGCTTAATCACTACGAATAATCTTCAACAGT
The DNA here is from genome assembly GCF_033807575.1 of Cydia pomonella. Lineage (NCBI taxonomy): Eukaryota > Metazoa > Arthropoda > Insecta > Lepidoptera > Tortricidae > Cydia > Cydia pomonella. The sequence goes on along the minus strand of NC_084716.1, from coordinate 14,509,761 downwards.
GCTCCTCTCCCTCGCTTCGCAACGCGCTGAGTTTTTAGTCCTAGAGTGGTCGGGCATCAGCTGGCTGCAAGAACTGGTGGAATACTGGAAGGAGCACGAGCGAGGGGCCCTGCCTGGCCTCATCGAGTTTACAGTAATCGTCTACATAGCCAGTGAGTTGATAACTTATGTTCACCTCGTTGCAATTAATGCAATAGCATAGATTCCGAACCAAGGGTTTAGCATTATTTGCGTATATTGATTTCAAAATTGGGGGTTAAATAAGAATCCAACACAGTAGAATCGTAGTGCAGTTAAGAAGCAGGTTTTGGGCTACGGGAGCTAATCAGTAGACAGAAAACCAGAGCTCCTCCTGTTCATCTTTCGCCTTGAAATCGTTCTCCGTGCGCCACCATAGAACTCTGCATTTATTAGTTTTCTCAAAACATTAAATGACTCGGTGCCCTAATTTTCATATTCTTTCAGGTTTAATATGGGCAGAATTAAGATCCCTCTGGACAGGCGGCATTTTGGAGTATATCAGCGACTTGTGGAACATAGTTGATTTCATTACTAACATGTTCTATATCGCTTGGATCAGTTTGCGGGTCTCCTCTTGGTATATTGTCCAGGTATTCAAACAATATAAAGACATTTTTTATAACTAAACCAGGGCATATATATAAACATTTCAATCAAGCCTACTAATAGAAAGTCGAAAACGCTTCTATAAATTTAATTTTAATTTGGTTGAACAAATATCAGATACACGCGTTTTCAATGTGAATTTCCTGTTCTCTCAAGTAATATTCCAAAATATCACTGAAACGGTATTTCTTTGCCTTATTAAATTACAATCGTTAAATTTGGGTCGCAAACCGATTCGCAAATAATATAAAACCACTCCTCAATAATATTGTCACAAAAATAAAGATTTGACCTGAATTCAAAGTCTTGATCAATCAGTGTTTCTTTTTAGAAGGTCTGTAAGGCTCGCTATTTATTTGAAATATCTTATGTTTCGCCCCGAGCAGAACCACATTGTATTCGGGAACGGGGAAGTAAAATGGGTGTTTCATTATCTCTATTGAAAATTTGATAAAATTTTCAAATATTCGATTTAGATTTGATCTATAGTAAAGGATGTATTCCGTCATATACCTAAATCTTAATCTCCATCACCATTTCAAATGAAACCGAATATACTACAAACTATTGAGCCGAAAAACACTGCCATGATTTTGATAGCTCACGCAGTGCAAGTGTTATTTTAAACATCAAACTTCTATGAAATGATGACGTATAAATAACACTTGCACAATGTATACTATCAAAATCATTGCAGACTTATCTTGGTCTAACTCTAGTAGTTATGTACGCACTGCTCGTAGGATTATTTACGCACTTGTCTTTGGCATAGAATTATCTTGGCTCTGAATTCCATTTTGCTTATTCCACAATATTTCAACAGAGGGACTACAAAAATGGCCTAGACCCCTGGTACCCCCGCGAGCGCTGGGACTCCTTTGACCCCATGCTGCTCTCAGAAGGTGCCTTCGCCGCTGGCATGATCTTCTCCTACCTCAAGCTGGTTCACATCTTCTCCATCAACCCTCATCTCGGTCCACTTCAAGTGTCACTAGGAAGAATGATTCTGGATATCATCAAGTTCTTCTTCGTTTATATGCTGGTGCTATTTGCTTTTGGATGTGGTACGTTTTTTGGTTTTTATCACTGCTACATCTTTATTTTTACCGTTTCAATTCAGTAATGCGTCCATATCTATTTAAATCTTCAATATATTTATACCTTTTCTATATACGTCAGTTTAACTCCGAAAATCGTACACAACGCGCGAAATGTCCTTTATCTAACGGTACTTGATCGTGACTTCACGATCCTGTTGAAACCGTCTTGAAATATGGAAAACAAAAAAACAATTTCTTTGACGATTTTTTTTTATACCACGACGGTGGCAAGCAAGCATACGGCCCGCCTGATGGTAAGCAGTCGCCGTAGCCTATGGACGCCTGCGACTCCAGAGGTGTTACATGCGCATTGCCGACCCTTTACCTATTGCGTTTAGGTAAATAGTTGCTATACAATTTAAGGAATCGAATGACGAACTATTATTTTTTATTACTTTGGTAGTTAAAAAAACGTATTTAATTTTGAATCTTTGAGGTTGTGTCCTATTTTTATCATTTCAATATTTTTATTGTTTATTTTACTGAAAAATTGCTAATTTTCAATTTAACTAGAATTTGTTATAAAATTCAACATGTGCCATCATCTCAATAAACTAATATTGATATTCCACAGGTCTCAATCAACTTATGTGGTACTACGCTGAACTGGAGAAAAACAAATGCTACCACACTCCCAACGGTATAGCAGACTTTGATAACCAGGAACGAGCCTGCACTATATGGAGACGATACGCTAAGTAAGACTTTTGATTTTGACGCATCGAATAATACGAGTACGTTACTAACAGTCGATCATTATGGTATCGGTATTATGGGGTAGTATATTCTTAAAACTACTGTTGAGTATACTTTCTGTCCGCAACTTCCTTTGCGTGGAATGATGATAATGATTGACAAAAACTATCCCCGTCTTTACCCTGGTCTCAAACTATCTCCATACCAAATTTCATCTCAATCGGTTCAGCGGTTTAAGCGTGAAGAGTTTACAGACAGAGTTACTTTCTCATTTATAATATCAGCAGGTGCAGCCGCCGTGCAGGTCAGGATCTCGACGATTCAAATAAAACGCTTCTATTTGTAGTGAAGTGTCATAATTTTCCAAAAGATACTGATTTACAAGCGATTCTTGGTGCTTTAGAAAAGCCTCCGAATACTAGCCGAGCCCAACGGCTGCGTTTAGCTACTGCTTTAGGAATATAAGTATTGAGTTTCTATTCAAATAAAGAGTTGCGCTTGCAACTGTAGAGATTATAAATTACGCTCATTCAATAATGAAGTTTTATTAATATAGTAAGTATAGGTGTTCCGCAAGGCAATATACTTGGGGCCTAACTTTACTTTTCTATTATCTGTAAGGAGGATTTTTTTCACGATACATGAGTTGATTTCATTTTTCAGTCTTTTCGAAACCTCTCAGTCCCTCTTCTGGGCTTCCTTCGGCCTCGTGGACCTGACCACCTTTGAGCTGACCGGCATCAAGAGCTTCACCCGTTTTTGGGCATTGCTGACCTTCGGCTCGTACTCCGTGATTAACATAATTGTGCTGCTGAACATGCTCATCGCCATGATGTCAAACTCTTATCAGATCATCTCTGTGAGTTGTTCATTTTTACTTTATTCCGAAAATTCTCGTAGAATGACTTTTTTACGATGTTTCTATTCCCTATTAATTTTTCTGTTTAATATCAATACTATCAAAGATGCTTAAGGAATCATCATCCTTAGCCATTCACCAACAGTCACGAGTGTAACTTGTATTTTTCTGGTGTTTACGTTTAATCATTATTTTTCAATTTTTGCGTTAGCGACTTTAATCAACCGTTTGCACTTGTAATTTTCATTGAGATATTGTTTTAGGAACGATCAGATGTGGAATGGAAATTTGCACGCAGCAACCTCTGGATGTCGTATTTCGAAGACGGTGATACAGTCCCCCCTCCATTTAACATCATTCCCACCCCCAAGCACTTTTCCGGTTGGATCAAAAACTGTTGTGATAATAAAAACATGGGGTCTATTATCGTGAGTTGACATTTGAACCTTTTGAATGTATTATTCTTTAGACGTTCGTAGTTTGTCATAATTTTATCCTTAAAAATAATGTATATCTTTATATAGTCAGACCATACCGGATGTTTTTGTCAAACAATGATTTTCTTTTGTGTAGTTTCAAATCCATGTTTGAACTCAAATTGAATTGACTCAGAAAAGTACGAGTAATTTTTGCAATATCACCCACGCCTTGTTAAAATGAATTATTTTTGATAAGATCAAATAATAATAAATAATAGAAAAGTAAATTTAATTATAGAACCATTTCATTCAAGTTGACCCAACTTAAGATTGAAAGAAAGCTATTTTTACCTGACTTCGGTATTAGAGCCAAAAATATTCTAGAAATCTATGTATGTATGTATGTGGGTGGATATATTTTTGTTACATGTTACGTCATAGAGTCAAATAATGGGAGCCTATTTATTTTAGTGAATTAGGCCTTAATCATACATCGGCGAAGAAATTCAAAAAGTGTATAATATAAAGTCCAACCCATCTGTTTTATACGACCAAGCTGTTTTTGAAGCCTTTTTTGTTCTTTATCATTAATCTAAACCCACACCATCAGAACAAATCACGCGAGAAAGCGCGCCAACAGCACGAGTCCGTCATGCGCGTGCTCGTGCGCCGCTACGTCACCGCTGAGCAGCGCGCGCGTGACGAAACTGGCGTCACCGAGGACGACGTCATGGAGATCCGACAGGACATCTCCACGCTACGCTACGAGCTCATCGACATCCTGCACAACAACGGCATGAAGACACCCAGGATTACCATGCAGGACGCCACTGGTAAAGGTTGTTCAGATATTTTGTTATTTAAGAGTGGAATCTTCACACGTCTTTGGAGTTTTTCAAGTCTATTTGCAATTTTTTTAGTTTCCTTCTGTCGGTTTTTCTTGAGACACCTAGCTTTGAAGTTGTGAACCACTGATACCTTTTCTTCTGTCTTTTTCTTGTACAAGAGAGTTCTGTTTGCAAAATGCATCAAACAACATAAAATAACATTGTTACCCATATTATCCTTCAAAAATCAAAAGTCATGCAATGTTGACTTATTACGTTTACGTTTATTACTTATACGTTTTAAGCATCCTCTTAAAATTCTTGCGTCCTATATAACTAGTTCTGGCTGTATTCTCATTAGTTACGCGAGGACAATTGAGTTTGAGTGAGATAGAAAATAAGCAAATGAGACCGGCGTCACCAAGGATGTTGTGGCGCCCAGGATCACCATTTAGGATGTCACTAGTAAAGGTTGTAAGGATACTTTATTAATTAAGAGTTGTTTTCACAAGTTCTTGTATTTGGTCACGACTATTTGCACTTTATTCGCAATCTTTCTGTCCTTATTCAGATATTTTATAATAAAAGTGGTCTTCACAAATCTTTGAAGTTGAAAGTCATATACGTACCAACTTTTGCACTTTTCAGTTTCCTAGAGTGACTTAGTATTTTTTAGACGCCTTTCAATTTTTGAATGCACATTTTTGGTGTTTTTTCTTGTATAAGAGTGATTCAGATTCTCCATAGGCTTTGAAGACAACAGTTTCTACATTAATCATATTTTCGTGTTCTGTCGCCGTTCTGTCTACACTTTAAGTAAAAATACACTTTATTGTTATTCTTACTTCCAAGGGTATAGATAGTTCAAGCTGTGTATTCTTGATTACGCGAGGACAGGTAAGTCGAGTGAGCTGCTTAGAGAATAAGTAGATGAGACCGGCGTCACCGATAACGTCATGGTCTGACAGATACGAGCTCATCGACATCCTGCACAACACCGGCATGACGACGCCCAGGATCTCCATGGAGGTCACCATGCAGGTTGTGAGGATATTTTGTTATTTAAAAGTGGTTTTCACAAGTCCTTGGTGTTGATAGACACGACTGACTTTTGCGTGTTTTTTTTTCTGTCTGATTTTTCTTGATTTTTTAGATGTCTTTGGAGTTGAAAACCTTCAGTTTGTAAGATGTTAATAATATCAACAGATTATTTAGATGTTTTACTGTTAAACATTTTACTTTGAAGTTTGAAATCACGACTATTTGCACGTTTTTTGTATCCTTTTCACTGGTTTGTACAAGAGTGATCCTGTACCTATTTTTTTTTCGGACGTCTTTGAATATGAATCCACTGCTGTTTGCACATCTTTTGATCTTCTTTTTTCCGGGTATAGGACCGAGTGTTCTAGTTGCGCATACGGATGCTTTGAGCGAACGACTCCAACTGTGGTGGCATGTATTTGTATACAGTCTTTCATTTTGTCTATTTTAACAAAAAAAAAAGAAAACACTAAAGTTCATGGGGACCTTTTCTTTTGCAGTGGCTGGTAAGAAAGGCAAAGTCATGGAGCGGCGAATTCTTAAAGATTTCCAAATCGGTATAGTGGAAGGTATCATCAAGGATGTGCTGTCAGCCAAGGACAATAAGCCTAAAGACGTGTTCAGCCAAATCGCTAAAGCCATTGGAAGGAGAGGCAGCACTGATAGGTAAGTGTCTGTAATATATTATTTTTAGTACCTATACGAAGATACGGGCTTGGTAATACCGACCATAAAAAAAATACATCTTTGTAACTGCTATAGATTGACTGTTGAAAATTTGACATAATAACTCCAACATTACACGATTATCAATTCATTGCAAGTCTTTAGACCTTCTTGACGGGTTTGCGTGTTACCATGCGCTTAATAAACTTTCTACTGTATTTTTGTTTTTATTAACAGCAAGAAGCGCGACTGGAACGCCCTAGTGCGCACCAACACGGGCAAGCGCGATCCTATCGGTACAACCGAAGAGGCCATGACTCGTCGTAGCCGCCAGTCGCTGCGCGCTCACATCCTCGACAACGTGCAGGCTAGGACCATGGATCCAGAGAAGCTCCTGGGTAAAGAACTATGTGACATTTTTTTCTTTCAACTTAAAGCTTTACCGAATTGCGGTCTCAAGTAGACCGAGCAATGTCATCCTTAAAATTGGCATAGGCATATTTTACATAAACGACTACTATTTGAGCTTCCTACTCAGACCGTATTGTTTACTATGACCATGTTGTGACCATGTTTTATTGGTATTGAGATTGGGATATGTACGTCCAGTTTACTCATGTTTTCGTTCACTCAAGAAGAACTTGTACTTTGAAAGTATGAACGTAATGATAATGATGATGATGTATACTACGAGTGTGATATGTAAAGTACGTAAGTTCCATCATTATCATCGATACTAGCCAGGGCTAAAATTTGTGATGACTAACTTAATTATTTGTAATAACCTGAATGGCACTGTGGCAATTCCACTAAAGCCACCGCCACAACACAACAAAGTCCTCTGAATATTACGTACGTCTCCTATTCTTTAGAACCTTCCACCTCCTCTTTCAGAATACAACCCGAAGCTGTCAGGCGTCACGCCCACAACGCGCGTGGCGTACGCGAAGTTTATGAGGAACAAGATCAAGGCCGATTTCACCGCGAGGAACGAAGGGCGCGAGTCCGAGACAGACGAAGGTTTGGTAGACGAGGTATTTGAATCACCGAAGAAAGACCCGGTGCGGCGAAGCGGTGAGTAACATTCGTAGATCTAGAAACATCATAGCAAGAAAAAGATGCCACAAGCCCAAAGGAAATGAAGGCCTGGTTTAGTATGAATTATCTCACATGATTTTTGTAGGCTAATGAGGGCTAATAAACCCGACATAAGTAACGGGAACAAGCCCGTTTGAAAAGCAAATTTACCATTCTATTTATATGGTTCAAATTCATGAAACAACCCATTCGGAGATAACACGCATAATGGTGGCTGATTGTTCCCTGAACCTCAACACTATCACGATAGTTGCTTTTTAAACGACATTTTTGCTTTGGTATGTGCTGAAGACCGCTCGCATAAAAGAAACAAAAGCTTTGTTTAATAGATTAGGGACAGAGCCCGAAAAAAACATTAAAGAAAATTCATACTATAAATGAGGAGTTCGAGCTTCCGAAGAAACACCCGGTACGGTAAAGCTGTGAATCACGTCTATCTATGAGTCTAGAAACAAAGGGAACTTCACGTTCGATGTTGTTTAAAGGTGTTAAGGTGCAGTGATAGTATAGGAACAGTGGAAATAAGCTTAAATGAAATTAGATTCTCAGATGAGAATACGCCTCACTGCGAGAGACATGAACATCTGAATGATTAGGAATTAATTTTTAAAGCATTCCGACAATTTAAAGTCTTGCTCTAACAGTTATGGTTATAATATGCGCTTATGCGCGCTGTACATACGCGTTAATACGCCGAACAAATAATAGTGATTACCTGAATTGTTAAACATTTTTTTAATATTTTTCAGCTCGATCGTTCCGAAGCAGTCCGATTCCAGAAATTTCAGATGACGAAGGATTAAAAGACAATGAAATGAAAGTAGCAGCTGACATTGAGACCGAAACCAAAGGTACCTAATTCATTTCATGTTCAATGTCTAAAGTTCAATTAAATTGATGGTGACAACAACAAAAGTTATATACCATGTTTCCATGATCCTACTATTTATTGTACGAAATATCGTTAAGCATATTTTAATTTATCTAATACAGAATCGGAAGGCGGCTCTGAACAAACGAGGCCTCTCAAATCGTCCTCTCAAGAGCCTTCAGAACCCTGTACTCCAGACTTCGACCCTGTCAGCAACAAGCGACTGCCATCGCCAGCACAGCTTGACACAAAGAAAGACCACGTTATCCAAATAGATGAACCTGAATCACCATCTAAAAGCCTCTTCATCACTAAAGAAGAAGATAAAGCTCTAGAAAAACCTATCACGCCGACACCGAGCGTGCGCTCACAAGAGCAAATTCTATCTGCTGCGACACTCGAAGGTCAACATCAAGATGGAACTTCCAGGGTAACACCTACCCCTGAACCACAAGTCAGTATGGTAACTGAGACATCAAAGGAAAAATCTAGGTCTTCCTTAACAAGTCCAAGATCTTCCAGAGTCAGTCCTTCGCTAACTCCGTCACCGTCGCCTTCCATGATGAAAACTGACAAAGGAAAATCGAAGATCACGGGCAAAATTGTGTCCGGTTGGCTTTAGTTCTTAGGTTATTACTAGTGACGTATTAGTGAGAAATGCCTTATTGACATAGCAATAATTAGATTTAAGTATTGAAAGTATTGTGTGTAATGCACTCGAATCGAATTTAGATATATATGTATAGTTGCAATTGCAATTAAACTTTGCCGCTTTGAAAATTGCGGTATTAATTCCAAATAAAATGTATGGATTTTACATGAAATCTAGAAAATCGCCAAATTTATGTATAATGTCAATAAACAATTATTCAATTTGATTACGTAGCGTTTATTTAGGCTGACTACATAGTACTTTCAACTATCCCGATCAATTTATAGAATTATTAGAATTAAACACTTAAGTAAAAGTTAAGTTTACTACTACTACCGACAATATCAATTAAACATATCTTATAATTGTTAATAATTCTACAAAAAAACTACTTACAGCTGAAATACCTATGTATACGCTCTTAATATTACCATTAAAAGTTAAAGAAGGAAGGTAGGAATTGTGATAAGGAAAAGACGTGAGTTCATAAGGCAAAAGTCACTTTATGAACTATGGGTATAATATCCGTTGAATATCTCCAATTTCATCAAATACCGGTCAAAAACTTTTTATTATGAGTTAAAGTTTATACTATATCCTGTAGACATCAAAAAATAAGCTTAATTTTCTGATTTGAACATTACTTTGTTTCTACTTTTTTACTTCTTAAAATTCCCAGAAAAATGTACCCAAATCGTAACATATTGTAATAGCGCCAGTTTTCCCATATCTTTTTAACGCAAGTATAAGTTCATTAAAATGCAGCTGAGAGAATTCTGAATGTAATTTAAACCCAATTTCGTTGTACATAACTCTGTAATATCTATAAAATAAAACAACATTTTGGATATCAAACTCGATTTAGAGGGTAAAAATCGCAGGGTCAGTTTCCATATTTTATTGTAAGTATATCTAGAAAAATACCTTCCATTTGTGACAAATTAATATATACGTATATGTTGAGGGCCTGTGTCTGGGCTAATGGGTAGCGAACCTGCCAATGAAGCCGATGGTTCCAGGTTAAAATCCTGATATTATCCATTTATTTGTGTGATGAGCACGAGTATTTGTGCCTGAGTTATGGGCTATGTATTTAAGTATTTATATATTATATATATCGTTGTCTAAGTACACACAACACGCCTTATTGAGCTTACTGTGGGATATAGTCAATTTGTGTAGTTTTGTACCTCAGCTACCCGGGAAGCGCGTTTTCACACTGTCCGGTCCGATATCGGAAATCGGATAGCACTGATAGCAGTAAAATGTATTTCATTTAAGAAATCTGTATAAAAAATAATAATTAAAAAGGTGGACACATGCCTCGGGGCACTCTCTAGCATCTGTTTTTCGCATAGAGGCCACCCGACGTCCGATATCGGATTTGCATTTCCGATAATTTTAGACATCTGGGCGGCCGTCGGACCGATCATTTTTGTTTGTATACGTATATGTGGGCTGTAGGTGTACACCCCGCGGCCCGACATTATGTATGTAGGACTATTTATACTCTATCCATGTTAACAAGCTAGACCAAAGGCCGACCGCGAAAACCGAAATTCGCAAATTGCGGGGATCTTTCTGTTTTACTCTTACTGAGACGTAATTGAATGACACAGAAAAATGCCCCCAATTGATGAACTTCGATTTTCGCGGTTATAGCCCAGAAAACTCAGACAGCACGTAATTGGTGAGCGACAAAGGCGATGCAAGTGGAACGGGTGAGTTTACATGACAGCAGAGGCGACGCTAGGCGTGGGCGACGTGGGCCACCGCCTACGGCCTCGCGGTCTGAGGGACTCCGAGCCTCAACCTACATATAACTGGCTTGAAGATCTTGACGCCAAACGTCAGCTCCGAAAAACTCGGCCCAAGCCCTCCTACAACTATACATACAACTCATCTGGACAGCTCTACTGTGCTCCGTGCAGCCGAACTTTCAGAACTAAATTTGGATTTGCAAGTCACGCTCGCGCCCATGCGCGTAATAGTTAATAAATGATATTTAAAAACAATATTAATAAAAATAAAAATAACTTGTCAGGATGTCGCCGTCGACGGATACGTCTGGGAGGACATCATCATCATAACTGGGTGTTATTTCTTGCGCCAGCAGAGGGCCTCGCTAAATGTACCGTGCCCATACCAGATTTTGGTCTTGCCCCGCCACTGCATGACAGTCCTCTGTCTTTTGTACGGTGCGGACGCATTATAGTGCTCTTCTTTACATAGTGCCTTTAATATCGGTGTATCGGTGAAGCTTGTGTCGTTATAGTGCCTTATCGGATCGGAAAATGTGAAACGATCTAATAAGGCGAAAAATGTAAACATCTTTACGTCGACTGTGAGACGAACAAACATTTACTCTGCCACAAAACAATTAAATACAAGGTGTAACAAAAATAGTGGAAATCCGTTTAAGGGCATATTTGGTATTGTATTCTCATTATAAAAGTGTTTTGTCGCGAATAATGATTGGCCGACTTAGACAGACCTGCCCTATAGTTTTTTTTCTCGTCAAAAAAATTTTCTTCTACATTTTCCTAATATGCCTTTAAATGGATCTCCACTCTTTTGCTACAGCTTGTATTTTATTGCCTTTTATTAAGAAAACATACATTATGTGCTTATTTATTTTATAACTGATACAGAGCCACAATATTTATATTTTATTGAGTTTGTTAATATAATAATTTAATGATAAGAGTTACTCTAAGTGAATGAAATAAAACATTTGTTTTATGTTTGCCACCGGCATGTTTCAATTTACTTAATTCCCAGTAAAATACAACTTTTATCGCCATTAAGGGACATTTTTCAAAATACATATTTCAAGTTTCAATTGAGAAATTACGGTTTTGTTTGAAAAAACGTTACTTTTGACACTGATATGTCCAATCCATATCGTATCTAGACCTAATATTTGATGTATCTTAAAGTTCGAATCGGGCCGTAGTCGGAATAATTACTGTCTGAATTTGGGTATAAAAGGTATTAATTTTTACAAAGGCAAATTTTCTTCATTTTTGTGGTTATCTCAAAAGGTAAATTAAGAACCCTTATGGGATCAATCGCATCGCTGTCTGTCTGTCTGAACAATTTTGAAAATGAAGTCAGAAGTTTTTTTTAAACATTACAAATCTAATTTATTTATTTTACCTTTTTGGTAGCTAACTACATTAGGTTAGTTTTAGTTTGTGAATGCTGATTAATCAGATGCAATATATTATTATTACAATCATCATACTTTCGGCCTAATTTATAGTCGTTTTTTTACATTTTTTTAGAACGATGTTTTTAAAATCACTTCAAAATCTGTGTAAAACGGCGAAATGCTTGTTTAAAAAAGGAGCGATATTAATTGGGAATCGAGTGGTATTAACCACTCGTTATCAATTCTATTCGTAGAATGTAATGCCTAGTATTGGAGATAGTATAAAACGGAGAACACGATATCGAGCGATCGAAATTCAAAAATCCGTCTGCAGACTGCGAAACACGAAAATCAAAAATACGTTAATCTTCTGAATACGTAAATCTGTTAAACGTCTGCGTATGAGTCCCCTACACTCATATGGTGGGTAAATTTGCTGCCTATGGATGAGGTCTTGGTAGCTCAGATGGCAGAGCGCTGGAGTATCGATCCAGAGGCCGTGAGTTCAAGTCTAAACCAGGGCAGTAATTTTTCCACTTGTAAAATTTATTCTAAGAATACTATTTCTAGCGCTGGTGGCCTAGCGGTAAGAGCGTGCGACTTGCAAACCGGAGGTCGCGGGTTCAAACCCCGGCTCATACCAATGAGTTTTTCGGAACTTATGTACGAAATATCATTTGATATTTACCAGTCGCTTTTCGGTGAAGGAAAACATCGTGAGGAAACCGGACTAATCCCAACAAGGCCTAGTTTACCCTCTGGGTTGGAAGGGCAGATGGCAGTCGCTTTCGTAAAAATTAGTGCCTACGCCAAATCTTGGGATTAGTTGTCAAGCGGACCCCAGGCTCCCATGAGCCGTGGCAAAATGCCGGGACAACGCGAGGAAGAAGATTCTAAGAATACTATTCCTATTTTTTTTTTTGGAAACTTATTTTGGGCCATCTTTTTATTATACTACGTCGGTGGCATACAAGTATACAGCCCACCTGATAGTAAGCAGTCTCTGTAGCCTATGTGCGCCTGCAACTTCAGACGAGTTACATGCGCCTTGCCGGCCCCAAGACTCCGCACCCACGTTGAGCACTGGCAAGCTTACTCACTATGAGTAGGTCTAGGAGTAGTGACGAGCATAAGTAGGTATAATGTATAAATGTAGCAAAGTGACCAAAATAATACAACGTAATAATTGATTACATTTTTATTCAAATCCGTATTACAATGTGGTACAAAATTCAGTTTCCAATTTTTATTACTAGGATCAACCCTCCCCTCCATTCCAACTGCAATCGATAAGTACTTATATAAAAATACATATATCTTTAATGACAAATTATTAACTCTATACAGAAAACTAATAATAAGCAAGAAATTTATAAATATGCAGAAATAGCAAATACACCAAGTACAACGTTTAACCCTTTTATTGCATGTAGCACTAAAAGAGTGACGTAAAAAGACGCAATGTACTTCAAAGCTTTGGGTTGTTTCTCACTTTGATGGTAAGTATACACAGTGACAAATGTTTAAAGTTAGCAATCTGTGTACTTTTGCAACTGGTTAAATAGATAAGATTAATATTCGAGAACAGACACTGAAATTCCTAGAACTGTAAATAAAAAGTATGAGTTTAAATTTAACCTAACACCATTTAAGGTTGAATTGACTAAGAGAAGAAAAAATACTGCCAAAAATCAGCTTCAGGGCGTCCGCCAGCTGGCGCGATTGCGCGGAGCGGGTAAACGGGTTAACGAAAAATAAGTAGTACGAGCAACGCTAACTAGCGCGGACGCTGACGCTGGATTTTACCTACAATGACTTGGCACCCGCGTACGTGCACCCGCGCGAGCTAGCGAATGCCCTTAAGATTGAGTTCATTGAAAGAAAAAACAATACTGACTCGAGTTTTATAGATAAATAAGGTGGCGCTGTACACCATTTTGCGTGACTAAACTGCTAAAAATCAGCTTTTGACAACCAGAGTTACCGGGCACTATACAGCTCCGTGTATTATGCGGTATTAGCTGTCTAATTCGAAGCACGAATTTGTGTTAGTGTAAGGCCTGAGTGGACGCTCGAGTTGGGCGTGCTGCGGGGCGGGGCGTGCGGCGTGCATTTTAAACAAATGAAAACGTATAGGAGCGGCCTTACTGCACGCTGCTTACATCACATGTGCGCCAGACACCACACTGCACGCCCCGCCGAACGCTCCGCTTCGAGCGTCCGCTCAGGTCTTACGCTTAGACTTATATAATACAATCCTTGACAAAAAGGATCAATCAAACAATCTTGGTACCTTCAGGTATATTAACGTAGGTACAACTTATTTTATCTGTTACGTCATGAGTAACGATGTGAAACCGACACCGACACCGAATCGTCATGGAATAACGAACGAAGGCCGACAAGAGGGTCTATCAGACATTCACATTAGTCATGAATTTGACGCTCTGAAACTACGCACTCTGCTCGCGCCATTTATTATCCGCGTATTCGACGCCAATTCGATAAGTCAATGCCTATTCAGATATCTTTTGGTTAACGATTTTAGTAACTTACGTAAAGCCAGACCAAGATAAGTTAGCAGCGATTTTGTAATCCCAGACAGTGCAAGTGTTATTTTAAACGTCAAACATCTATGACATTATGACGTTTACTTAGCACTTGCTTAGGCTGGGCTATCAAAATCGCTGCCAACTTAGCTTGATCTGACCATAAGTATTTTAAGTAGCGATTTAACTGTGCACGTGCACTTGGTATTCGCAGTTTTATCGTATGTATGACAAATCGCATCAATTAGGAAATCTGCAAATTGCCTTACTACTTACCTATATGGGTTAAAACTGTTCTGTGCAAGCTGATTACATAGTTAAATTGTTACGATAGGTACATCATTTAGATGTGAATGTGAAGCTGGCTTACACTCGAGGAGGCCGATTCGAATGTACAAATTGATATTAATTTTATCTCATTTTGACATCACCCGCCCGTGCGCCTCGCTTGATCACCAAGAACATATTTTTAAAGTAATAAAGCAATAGCTGCTCAGGGCACTAATGCCGTGTTGAGTTTTTTAGAGCATCAATAACAACTGTTTAGATCTCGCATATTTTTAAGAAGAGGGTAATGAAATTTCCGCAAAATATTTATTTATTTTATGGAGTCAATTTAATCAAAAACCTGCATTATAATACCATTACACATACAGTAATCGAAACCAAGTAAAATCGTTAAAGTAACCGGAATTCGTTGAAGAGTATTGCGGAAATTGTTATGGCGCCGTGGATCAAAAGGAAGGTATTTCGTCATTTAAGGACTGTAGAGAAACGAGGCAGCGAGAAAAGGAAATATTTAAAATATGGCTTTATAATTGATGAACAATATGTCTTCTGATAAATTCGCCTTTGAGTACATTAATCTTTGTCAAGTTTGTTTATAGATAGTCACGGACTAAATTGTTGAGTCATTTAGGGATTTGCTTTATATTGGACATTTAACACTTAATTAACACATTGAGTGCCGGGAACCCGCTCGGTAGGTTCTCTGTTGGTAGTCGCTTTTCTCTACAAAGCGGGAAAACGCTGGGATCGGCTACTAGCGTAGCGCTACGAACATTGTCCTGACCAGAAGAGTCAGTATCTAACCCACTTCTACGTACACAAAAGTTTTAGATTTAGCATAAACCTATGGAAGGTAGAAGCAAGGAACAGAATCTCCATATACTAAAAAGTGTCCGATAAAAAACTATAAATAGGTGGCGCTATAATACCTAGAATACTTGAGAAAAAAATCAAATGATAGACAGCGCACTTCGCTCCGTCAATAACGCCTAGGTTCTTAGCTACTATAGCGCTACTCTGGAGAGGTTTGGAACTATTATAGCTGACAGCTGGACACTTTTGCACAGTTCTGCCTATGGAGATTCTGTTCCTTGCCTCTACCTTCCATATATAAACCCTTTTTAATCGAAATATTGAGAGTGACAATGTGTTAAAATTGACATTTAACTTGCAGTCGACCCTCACGAATCTGACCGAGTGGAAAGGGTTAAGGGGTGAATATTCTTGTTTCGTCCCAATTTCACGGTACGAATCAAATATTATAAATATCCGAAGATTGTAAGCACGAATCCCAACAATTTTGTTCAACCTTAGTCTTGAATCGATACTGTATTTCGTTAACATAAAAAACTCTGCACATACCTCGCTGATTAAATATTTGCTAATGCTAATAATAATACAAAAATGTTATTCGGGCTGCCAACCATCTTTAAAAAAACTATTTATGCAACAAGTAGGTATATTATTGAAATAAGTGTAATTTCATGCACATTGTGCCCGAAAAAAATACAGGTTTTCACCAAAACGTGGGGGCCATAACAAGAAATCTAATATTCGCAATTATTTCATAAGGTATATGGGTAATTACTTTCCTTTATATTAAGTTCGCTGTGACGTCGGAAAGGATACAAAATTGCGAAATTTCCACTTCAAAATCAAAATTTCGAATACTTAAATTTTTTGTGTATAGAAATGAAAACTTTTCATTTCTAAAATGAAAGTTTTTTACCGAATATTTCCTGAATTTTCCGAGATATTTGCTTTTTTGGAAATTTCTCGCAATAAGCACATTTGAAGCCCCGGAAACACGAGCAGTCATCCATTGCCGATTCCTGTATATTTGGATACAAATACCTCAACTAAGTACATTACAATGTACACACGTCAAGATACATTAGCTAATTCCGTAATAGTTAATCTCGTGATTGGTTGATACATATTAATAGAAATATTAGAAATCAATTATGGAGTCTGTCACTGCTATGAAACAGTTCGTTAAGTTCTAAACAAAACAATAATAAAGAGGTACCATAATTTCAATAGAGGCCTTTTGGTCCCAAGGGACCGGGACCTTGGGTTGCAATTATTGAGATTTCCCGTTTATCCAGGTCCCAATTAACCAGGTTTCACTGTAAACATATTATTATTAAAGATAGAACACAATCAAACCACATACCTATTATAGCGCACAAATCAATGTTTTAAGTAAAGAAGAAAAGATTATAGGCTTTTCTAAAACAGGACGGCAGTGTTAAAAATATTAACCTATAAAATATCAATGAGATAATGACTAGAACATACAAAAATATTTCTTATTTAGCGATAGATATTGTTAAAAATATAATTTTATTTCAATAAAAATAGTTCTTTATTTCTTAAGCATTATTTGTGACCGCAGCCGGCAAAACGTCCCACTTTGTTGCTTGCCATAAGGACGAGATTTGCTTGCATCTTTATACGAATAACCTGAAATGGCGTTCTTATGGCAAGCGACAAAGTGGGACGTTTTGCCGGCCGCAGTCACATTTGTTTAACTTTTCAATAACAGATCAATATTGTCACCTCGTAAATACTTGTATAATATGATTGCTAAAGAACTACAGGCTATTTTAACAAAATTATGCTCATAAATTCACACCTACGTGTATCGTATAGGTACTTAAATGATGTGTAAGTACTGTCACCATACAGTAAGTAAGTAGGTACAGTCAAGTGTAAAACTGTCGTTACTCAAAAATATGTCCCGTAGCTCTTAATTCGTCGACATAAAAACTAGGACATATTTTTGAGGAACTTAATAATTTAATAATTATACACTTGACTGTAGCTGTAACATAATGCCATAATAAACTACAGAACCCTAAAAACACCTACAGACAATATCTGATCTATTTTCATTTGTCAAAATATTTCAAATTGATGTAATGATTCTGCAAAAAAGTTAATTTAATTTTTTTACCCTTAAAATGTTGCTCACTGAGCACTCACTGGGATTACCGCACAAATCAATATTTATATAAATTAAAAGTAATGCAATTACTTATTAACGATATCCACTTTCCGAATTGCAAATAATTTGAAATCAGCAAGCAATTACGTTAAGGGTTGTTGAACAGATGATTGAAACTATTCAGAGTAATATAAAAATACAATAAATACTGATGTTTTTGTGACATATGAATAGTTTATATTAAATATCTCAAATTGAAGCATTGGAATGATATTGAATAATATATTAAAAGAGATCTAGTCTAGGCACAGACTATTTGAGTACCTAAACTAAGTTCTTTCACTTTAAAGGATGCAAAGGTTTATGAAAACCAGGGTCACACACAGAGCCTTGAAAACTTGGTACTATAATAGTACCTTACCTGCTATTACACCTGGGTGCTTAGCCAACGTGCCAATCACGCTCCGTAGCAAAGCGTACTCATCTCTCTCTATCACTCTTCCATATTAATACGACAGTGACAGTACACATTGCCTACGCGGCCTAAAGTTCACGACACTTTTACAAATAATAATATATAAGGCATTAAATTCCTTCATAAGACTACTCAAAAATAAACCTTAAGTTGTATACTAGAAGGTCTTAATTAAAAGTGACAACTGCCTTTTGAATACTCTTCCGTAAAGTATGCTCCGTGTTAATGGCAATGATTCGGCAGATTTGTTTTTGATGTCAACAACCTCCTGATAAGAAGCATTAACCTGTCTCAGGTAAATATTATATTTACATCCATGAATAAGCTCAGTTCAATGTGACATAAATACAATCGCCATCAGATATATGAAAGCGGCCGAGGTGCTCAAAAAAATCTGAACACGCACTATAACGCCTTGACAATAGAGGCATGTCAAGTAATAGAGTCGAAAAGTGGTAAACCACTTTCTTGGCTAACTGTGCTAACATCTATCGCTAGAGGAAATAGACTACTACTGAACGGGTGAGCTCCATTTTAGCCCCTGGCTTCACTTTCCATCACGTGTGACTATGGCCAATCGCCTATTAGTTTATAATATATCAAAATAACTTAACAAGTTTAATAAACTGACCTATTAAAAAGCGAGAAAAAATAATAGCCTAAATAAACATTAAGATTTTTTACGGAAGTGATAAGAAAACTGAAACCTATTTGCTAGATTATATAAAAGCAGTTGTTGGCACTTCAAAATTAAGTAACTAAGAAATAAGTTGCTGTTGTCGCTGACTGTACTCGTACTTTTCTTATCACGGGCAACTACTACTCATCGAGACAATTCTAAAAACCACAAACACAAATAGTTTGCATTGCTTTATAACATAGTTCGCATGGCCATCATCAGATCAGCTTCATGCAGAGGCGGCATTAGGCGTGGGCGACGTGGGCCACCGCCTACGACCTCGCGATCCGAGGGGCCTCACGCCTCAAATAAGTATATCTCGGACACAACGTAAAAAATATTGTTATTTCTTGCGCTACTAGAGGGCCTCGCTAAATGTACCTTGCCCACATACAATTTTGGTTTTGCCCCGCCACTGGCTCCATGTCACCATAATATTGCATTGTAAACCGATTTATATATGTATGCAAAATGGCAGCTCAATCGGAAATCGGGAAGTGGGTCATATTTAGTTTCCAAGATTTGATACTAACACAATAAATAAATAACATACACACTACCAGGGCAAGTTAAATAAAAGCTTATAATAAAAAGTATAATAAAACGACATTAAAATTAATAGGTACAAAGATTGAAATGTATTTTATCGTTAAACAATTTCTCCGTAGATACCGTAGATATTAAAACTCGCAGGAAAACTAAAGCCTTCTTTGTGGAATTTGTAACACAATTTTCTTCGCTTACCTACTTATAAATGTGTTCGTAAGAAATTACTTCAAAGTATGTTTATGTCAATCAAACAAACATCAATAGTAACTGTACTCAATTAAATATTTCAATATAATCTTGTTGTCAACCAAAAACTACAATGGCAAAAGTTCCACTTCGTTCCGTTCCCTTCCGACAAATAATAATTAGATTTTATTCCATCAAACTAGGATTTAGATGTTGTGTACTGATGCTTTATTTTAGTTATGTTTTATGTTGTGTTTTAAATAATTTGTGCCCGTTATATTTTGTCTATGTAATTAGTAATTACAAATATGTACAGTCAGCTAATGTATTAGTTTAGCACCCCCGCATACATTTTTAAGCTAATGCAATACTAATGGTTTTGCTGACTGTACTTACTTCTTTCACTTCTGTGTAAATTTATAACTGTTTTTACTTATTGCTTTAAAATGATCTGTTCTTTATTGTAATTTTGAAATAGGTGTGCCTTGTTGTAATACATATTCCGTATCACATGTGCTTTGGTATCAAGGGGTGTACTGTGTAATTACATATCCAATTTATATCTGCGAGTTCCTGTAATTGGCTATGAATTGCTATTTAAAAAGCTAAATTAATCTTAATAGCTGAATTCCTCGTCTAAAAATAAATAAATGAAAATCGGGTGTTAAACACTGAAACTAAATAATATAAACTAAGTACTTCTATAGCCATCCATACTTAGGTTGCCTCTTGATGGTCTTGACTTCCTCGATCTTCACCTGCGGGCGGAGGGGCTCAGGGGATGACGGGGGAATCAGCTGCTCAGTGCTGGACGTCGAGGTCAGCCGCGGGGCCGAGGCTGGTGGGGTCGGCGAGCGCTGGAAAATTGGGAGTTTTCAAAATTGAGCGTTGCCTAGGTATAATCTGTCTATCTCTTAACGCTTTGACTGCGAAAGACGTCAACTGAGAGCGCGGTTACAGCCCAATATCAACCTTCGTGCATTCCGACAAGGTTCACAATATGGCACCACGAACCCGCGCACGATAGGCGAGGCGTTTAAGAGGCTGTATTTTTTTTTGATTGGTTGGATCGCTTCTCAAGTGCAAAATATTTAATCACAAGTATCTTTTTGGGCAACTGTCAAAGGTGGGTTTACTTTTTACCGAAGAATACAACCGGTGTGAAGTTAGCGGCCAAATGTTGACGCCAATCGGCCGCCAACATTTGGCCGCCAACTTCACACTAAAACTAACCTACCAAATTAAGAAGTCCGTATGAAATCTAACCATACATAACACAATTGGTGGAACGTTAGGGCAGTGTCTCGTTATATAAGGGTATTTTGTCTAAACTGCCCTGCAGAATTGCAGCCGATTATTACAGATTTCATCTTTTCTACAAAACGTAAAACCATTTAGAAATATTTCGGTTAGTGCTATATAGTCCACACTAAAAGAGATACAACTCTACTAAAACCTGTTTTGGATAGTCTATTAGATGCTTAATGAAACGTATATAGTGCAACCCCAATCATCGATCCAGAAGTTAGCTGATAAAAAATAAAATATTTAATTATTCTCCACAAACCTTTTTAGAAATAATTCTGCTGCTGCTATAACGTCCAAACTAAACGGGGTACAGCTCTACTAAAAGCTGCTTTAAATACCCTATAAGATGCTCTATGACTCGTATACGTCGTCGTCGTCGTGTGTCGTATAGTATGACTCTACGGCATATGAATGATGCAAGGGCTATAAATTTGAAACTTAGGCTTTCTATGAACATTTGCATTCATTGAAGAATTTTTGCACCTTAGACGCCAGGCGAGTAAACCAGACCCACTGTATCGTACAGAACATAATACTATCTATTAAATAACACTATCTCTAGAGTGATACTCGGCGACATAATAATGGTGCACGGGCATCAAATAAGAATCTGATACTTTCTATGAACATTTGCATTTATTGAAGTTTTTCGGCATCTTCGACGGCAGGCGAGTAAACTACACCCACTGCATCGTACAGAGCAATATATTTTTTTTTGGCCAACTTTTGGCCGGTAACTTCACACCGGTAAGAATACATTAGTCAAATAACTTATTTACATATAACGAAATGTAATCCTGGAAACCATATTTATTTTTGACCGCCATTTGATAAGGACTTATTTGTTGCAAATTAACTCGAGTAAGCTTTTTGAATAAAAGCGTCCAATCACACGTCACTATCGCATGTATAAAACTTAACATGTGTTTTTGTTGAATTTAGGAGAATGACCCAAATTTCTAAAAGGTTCAACAAAAAATTGTAACAAATATTTTTCAGAATGTAGGTTGGTAAATTAACTATCTGCGTGGTTTTAAAATGAAAACGTTTTTCCAAACAAAGTAAATAATGACTTTGAACTTATTATCCCTTTGAACAAAGGATGTTTCACGTCAAAAATACATATTTCCGTGACGGAAATATTCGTAGCGTTATCAAAGCGGATGAAGGTAAAGTATTTTAAGATAAATAGGCGTATTTTGACTGGTTTATATTCAAGGGAATGCAAAACAAAATATTATTAAGACTGCGTCGAACGGTGGCCTCGAATAGTGGCCTCATTTTTCCGTTTAAAACTATGTGACAAAGACCAAAAGTTAGGGCCTACGCTAGCTGACGCGGACGCCCGCCGCGTGCGCACGCTCGCGGGTCTTGCTCCCAGGCCAAATCCGTCGCCCGCGCCCGCGCCATTTAGCGCTGTTCATACAATTTCTTATTAGACGGCGCGTCCGTTCCAGATAATCCGCGTCAGTTAGCGGAGGAGTGCACGGAGGATTACTTTCGTTTGGTACCTAGGCATATCTAACGAATGTACAACTAAATGCTAGTGTAGTGCCACGCTAACATATGTAACAGCAACAGCCATTGGAAAACCAGTTAAGCTTAAAATATTTTGCGCGAAATAGATACGGTAAACAATTGAATGCATTTTCCTATGGCTGTTATGGCTGTTATACTTAGAAGCAGTGTTGCGTTTTCCTTTATCCTAATTTATTCATTTATTTTATTTACATTAGAAGAACTACGTGATTTTTTGTATGTACATCTGATGTACATAGTCAATTACATACCACCGAAAACACAATATTCCTTGAATGCCACTGTCAAGTAAATTCTATTGAAATAATAATCATAAAGTTGAAATTTGAAGCCCACGCGACTGACGAATACCGGACAAAGCAAACGAAAGGTCGTTTGTAAAAATATTTACCTGTCCATTTTTTATTAATTCATAATTCATTTGTAACGCGATCTCAAAAACGTATCTTAATACCTTTAACACTGACGTAGAGTTATTTGAGCGTAAAACCATTTAACTTGATTAAGGGAAATTCATTACCATCTTGAGTACTTATTTACCTACAGCGTAGTACGACCATACATACCTCCCCTAATCTCTTGCTTACTTGCATTTTCTAAATGGTTCTCTTCTTTCTTATATCCGCTTTTTGAAGAAGTAGTGTTTAGGGGATAAATATAATATATGTATACCTACATTACGTGACCTTACATTACATGCGTCAAATTACGGCAGTAATCGAGGCTAGACCAGAGGAGTTAAGAAGGGTTCTCTGACAGAGTAGGGGACAGCATCTTATCTTAGATGCCAACATCATTGCTGGATCCTGGAGGATACATTTGTACCATACAAGTGTAGTAACTCACGGGAGACGCTGAAGTCAGTGGGCTCGCGGCCTTAGATTTCGTGACCAACGTGAGTCAAAGAATAACTTTGAGGGCACCCTAGGTGCCACCTCTATCGTTGGTGAAGCCTTGAGGGTAAACTTATACTTTTCAAGTGTGGTAACTTACCAGAGATGCTAAAAATCTGCGAGCTCGCCGACGGCGTGGAAGACTTGGATAGTGCTAGGACTTCTGTGAAACCTGGTATGTATAAACCCTGGGGAGAGACTTGGACTTACCGGAGGTGCAGAAGTCTGCGGGCTCGTAGCCCTGACCGACGGAGCAGGGGACTTAGGGGGCGAAGGTGGCTTGGACGACGGTGTGGGGGATTTGGGAGGTGAGGGGGCTTCGCTGACGGCGTGGGGGCCTTCAGTGGCGTGCTCGGTGTCACCTCCATTGTTGGTGCTGGTGGAGCCTGGGGGTGAAAAACTTGTGTTTTATGCAAGGTTTTTCTTTTTATGATACTTTTATAAGTTCGGACACCTTCATAGAAATAAGTATATGAGCATTTATTTTTCTATTATTAGTTTATTTATTGGTTTATTTATTTTGAGCAATCTACGACCCGTTTTATACAAACTTGTACTTCGTTTTGCTTTCGCATATTTTACCTTAGGTTTGACCGGCGCGGGTGGAGGTGGTAGGTTTCCTTCTGTAGGTTTTATTTCTGGGGCCACTGGTCTGGCGACTGCAATGTCCTCAGGAGGCTTGTCGTCTGCTGGTGCCTGTTCAGCCAAAATAATAATGTCTGTAATTTGTTTAAACTAGAAAATATAACATGCAGGGTATACACTTTCATTTCTGAAATGATATAGAATAACACGACATGTTACTTACTTGAAATGTATGTTTGAAACGTACCTATTTGGAATTATTACTAGAAAATGCGTAGTAAAAGCATAGTTTAATCTTCAAATTTGTTAGAATTACTAATGTATTTCTATAATTAGAATGCTGTTAAAATAGTGGAAACATGAAAGCTAATGCGATGAACTTAATATAATTGGTTTATATACTTACACGTTGAATGTAATTATGTTAGATAACGAAAGGTATTTAATGAAATAACAGTAACGCAGGATAACCTGGCCTTACCTGGTCATCTTGTACCGGCGGCCCAGGCGGTTTCCTCTTGATGACCTTTGGTGGTGTGTCGCCAGGGACACGCTTTCCTACCAACGGGGTTGGTTCTATACAAGAAGAAAAATTATAGGTAATTAAAATCAATTTTAACCAAAACAAACTTTTCATATTAGTTTAGAAAGTTTTGTAATGCCAAGGTCATACGATTGTAAAAGCACAGGTGGGTTAAGAGCAATATATTTTATTTTGTCCGGGACAAGATGAACATAGGTACCGTTTTATGTGCTTCTGGCACTGTCCTCACTGAAGCGCTTGGCACCGGACTGAGAACTCACTCAATTTAATAAAGATGTATATATTGTTACCAGTTTGTTGTTCTTCTGGCACCGGACTGACGGGCCTCGCGGAAGTACTTGGCACCGGGCTGGGGCCCCGCGGTGTGGGTGCCGGTGATGGCGCCGGTGATGGCACCGGTGATGGTCTAGGAGTTATTACTATCCCCTGATAAAAACAAGAAATAAATTATTGGTAGTCTATAACGCACTGGACTTTTAACTATTCCTTGAGGCAAAACAATAAGCTGAAAATTGCCGTCGTGCGTATATCAATATCGTAAAACTTTTGACGATAGGTGGAAATAACAAATGGAAAAACAATAATGTCAAAAAGAAAATACATGGCACAACAAGTACAAGCTCCGCCCATGATGCCGGCCGGCGGTCAACGTTACTGTGCGAGCGGGACAACAAAATAATTATGCGCGTTCGATAGAAACAGGAAATGACAGGTGCTTAGCGTCCTTACTTTAACCCTAAACGTAACGTACCATGTTCAGCGGGACAGGAGATGTCGTTCGAGGCTTGGGAGAGCTGCCTCGACAGGGACTCTTCATTGCAGCGCCCAGTAAAGCACCGGTACCTGAACAGAACATAATATTTGCCTTACTTTTATTAAACTATTTACTGTGAAGACAACTACCTATGCAAATTTTGATAAGCGTAATCAGCACTACTCAAAATAGAATGCTCGATTTATACATATATGCATAAGGTCCTATACTAACCTAAGTAAGGTCCAATAGAAATTGATAATAATGTAAACAAATATAATAGATTTTGTTGCATTTGACATGTGACCTAAAAGGTTTACGATGGTTGAATTCATTAAATTATATTTTAACTGCTAAATATAAAAAAAAAGGTTTAAGTTATTAAATATACACAGTTGATAAAATCATGGTTGTCCACAAATAGTTCGAGATTTCGCAGAAATGAAGATGGGTTTGTTTACATTATTTGCAATATCTATTAAACCTCACTTCACATACATTTTCGCCAATAGTTTACTTAGGTAATTGGCGAATGCAATAATGTGTTTCTAGTAAAATAGTAGATATTTTTAACCTGGCCTTTGTGACTTTAACGATACGATAGAAAATCAAAAAATAGTGATAACAAAGGGATGTGTTAGCAAGGCTCGATTCTCACTAGGTGGTTTCCACGGTGACTTGGTTAATGGCGTAGAACCTCCTTCAGGCGTGGGTCCCACTTCTTCAGAAATATCCTTGATCAGCTCCAGGAGGGTGTGGCCAGGGGTGGCTGGCATAGAGATGGGAGAAGCGCCACGAGAGCCCTCTGCAATGAGGGATGAAAGATTTATTAGCAGTGACTGCCTCGATTTGTTTTAAAATTTTTTTTTTATATTTCAATTTTAATCAGAGCTACAGGAAGAAGCAAGAAAACATTCGAACGTCAAACATTGATAATGATTTAGGAAACATTCGAACGTCAAACGTTTTGATTCTTTTAGATATGTGTTGTCATATTTGCATACTTCGCCTTTTTTTGCAGCCAATTCAATTGAGCCGTTTTTGCGATTTTTGAGGCGCTGTAAGTTTCTTCAAAATAAGATAATCCAAAAAAGCAAAACATAGCGGCACAGATAGATAAAATTTTTTTACTACTACGTCGGTGGCAAACAAGTATACGGCCCGCCTGATGGTAAACAGTCTTCGTAGCCTATGTACGCCAGCAACTCCTGAGGAGTTCCATCATGGATGATCTTATTTGAAAAAATCATTGCTCTAGGTTAAAAATCCAGGGTGGAAATAGTGGAGAGCATTTGTATGGAAAAATCGCAAATAGGAATTCCTCTTAAAGAATGATTACTACTAAAATTTTCTGGGTATTTTCCGTAAGTTGACCGCAAGGGCCTAAATATAAGACAAGGTAAATATTACGTTTTATTAGAGTATTTTCACTTTTTCCGAATTGATATCGAATGTAAGTGCCTTTTTATATATTTTTATATTATATTTTGTTGTTCAAAAGAAAGCGTTAATGTAAAACTTAAAAGATTTGATGATACATCGATATCGGATCGGACAGAGTGGAAACGCTCTTAAAGTACCTACATCCAACCACACGTACAGACAGGAACCAATAACCGACACCTTTATTTCATCCAAGAAAATAAGGGTAGGAAACCGATTTCTTAATATGGCAACACTGTGAAGTAAAACTGCGGACATAATAGTTCGGCCCAGGTCAGTCTTATTTCAAACTTAGACAGAGATAATCTTACTGTCTTTGTCTAACGCTAGTACTAGCAACCAAAAGAAAGGGATGAATATAATTTTCCTGGTTCTTACTGACTGATAAGTTGTGTTTGCTGTAATTTGTTTCAGATTGTATAGTCTACCTGGTAGTGGCGACCGCATCACCAGCTTCCTAGCTTCCTCCATAGCGCGCTGGAGATTCTGCTGGTTCTTGAAGGACTCCCTGCTGCGGCAGCGGCCGATTTGGGACCTATTGTAACAATTATTTTATCATTATTCTTCGTTTCTGTGAAAAACCCAATAAGGGTGAAATGCAAAAAAATTTAAATCAAGGTCAATGCGGAGAAGACCGGCATATTTTTTTTTCGGCTGGGAAGCCAGCCGTAGGGCAAGAAATCGAATTTGTATACGAACTTCGATCAGACACAGTCAGAAACGAAAATTTTCGCTCTTTCGGCTCTACCGAACTTCTGTAAGAATGAAAGAGCTTTTAGACGGTCTTTCCCACGTGGTTCTTACATACCTAAAGTTAAGAACTTCTATTAGTTTTATTATTGATTTTATTGTGTTATCAAACTTAGTTTTGATTTAAGTTACAGTTGTACACGTGCCATAAACTTGCGTGTATGAAATTAATACAATAGGTGTACATTACAAAGCCTAATAGTCATATACTAGGGGACAATTGTAAATTGTAATGTTGAGCAAGGTCCGGCAACGTATAATACAATAGGTTTAAATTCATTCGCCCTGATCAGTGCTTAGACATACGAAGGCTTAAATGGGTAATTTTCTTAAAGTTCCAATTATATCCGCACTGAATCGGGCCTGAAGTCAGTCCCGATGTTGGGGCTGATAATCGTTTTCCGTTTCTCGGAATATTAGCACATTGTTAGAAATTTTTGAAATGAAAATAAACTAGTTCATATGCAATAATATCAAATATTGAGCACTTTCGGCAATTAGAGACAAAGTATTTTTTACATATCAAATATTGTAAACTATGTGCTAATATTTGGTGAAACGGAAAAATACCGACTTCGGGCCTGACACCAGGCCCGATTTAGTGTCAATATTGGCCCTTAAACCAATTTAATCAATGAAATGTGCGTGGGCTTTAGACTAGAGCAAACTCTTAGTACTTACTAATTAATATTCTAGGGTTCTGAATTAATTATCTTAACCCTAGAGTAGTCGCGCCTTTTCGTAATCGTGACACGCGACGCAAGTGCTCGCTTGGGGAGCATCTGGCCGCCCATACTTAAAATGATTTGTTATAACGGATTGTTTGTATAAAATGACGGATAAACTAGTTTTCTAATCATTTTAATGGAATAAAAAAATCAAAAACTATTAGAAACTAATAGTAATTATAGTTTTTAGTTGTACAAATAATTACCTTCACAAATATATCATGTTCAAGTACACACACGATCATAGTTCTTTCGTCAAGGGGGGTCAAAATGCTCGTAACATGACCACTATAGAGTTAAGAATACTATCATGTCTTGCCTATAATCATATAATGATGGATGTTTTGCCATAAATAAGTCGACCTTTCACTTCGCCCGGATTTCCCGATGTTTACGCTAGACCGAGCACACTTTGACGCATTAGACGTGATTTATACATCATGTAAATATTCTGCTCATGTGAGTGAGTGTGAACAACGCGCACGTGTCGAGTAAAGATGCCTAATAGTTTACCAAAGAGATAAAATATAGTTTGATGCAAGACTGTCTAATTTCAAACATAGACAGAGAGCCATGCTGTCTTTGTCTTACGCTAGTACTAGAACCTAAAAGAAAGGGATGAGTATAGTTTTCCTGTTTCTTACTGACTGACAAGTTGTGTTTGCCAGACTTCTTCTTCTTTACGTGCAATCTCCATCCCGGAGATCGGCGACCTTATGTCCGTATGTCACTCTATCTGAAGTGATGCAAATTAGTTTTTCCATGCTGTTATCTTCCAGCATATACAAATTATTTTACAGTACATATGGTGCTACTTTACCGCACTAGTGCGAAAATTAGCATATTACGTTAATATGTCGAACATTTAAGGGGCCATATGTACTGTAATAGTACATTACGATACAAGTGCGAAAAATAGGAAATTTTAAACGAGTGGCGATAAATTAAAACACGACCGAAGGGAGTGTTTTAAATCGGCACTAGTTACGAATTACTTATTCGCACATGTATCGTACAACGTTTTACAGTACATATGGCCCTTAAAATTTTCAACATAGTTACGTAATGTGCTAAAGGTACTAGAATGGTTCACAGCAAATAACTTACTACTTAATGCGAAAAAGACGAAATGTGTCAAATTTTCGCTGCCGAATGTAAGAAAATCTGAAACTATCATCACATTAAATGGCGAAACGCTGGACCTTGTCGAGAATACGGTTTTTCTGGGCCTTACTTTAGATAGTAAACTGCAATGGGCCCCTCACATATCTGCCCTGGCGAAAAGGTTGAGCTCTGCCGCGTATGCAGTAAGAAGAATCAGGCAGTTTACTGACGTGGAGACAGCTCGCCTAGTTTACTTCAGTTACTTTCACAGTATTATGTCTTATGGCATACTGGCGTGGGGCAAAGCAGCTGACATAGAAACCATCTTCGTTCTTCAGAAGAGGGCAATCAGATCTATTTATAACATGGCTTCTCGTGACTCACTGAGAGAACGATTCAAGGAAATAGATATTCTCACAGTAGCTTCACAATACATACTAGATGTGATAATGTATACGCATAAGAATATAAAGTCCTTTAAGAAACTGTCCGATATCCATAGTTATAATACGCGAAATAAACATAAGTTAGTAGTCTCCAAGTTTCGTCTACAGAAAGTTAAAAAATCGTTCATGGGAAACTGTGTAACATTTTATAACAAAGTACCCTTAGAGGCATGGAACCTGCCCTATACTTCATTCAAGCAATACGTCAAAAATGCACTTCTCAAAAAGGGATACTATAAAATAGATGACTACTTGGGAGACACGGAATCATGGCCAAGTATCCAGTCTCAAAAGCTGTAATAGTTTTGCGTGCAGTGTCCCGGAGAGGCATATGGCGCTGTTGTTTCTAGCTGTTCAACCTTATGTATTAATGTTTGTTATGTTTTAGTTATTTTGATGATGACATTGACATATTAAATACATAGTAGTTATGTATTCTGTAGAACTAGTTTTAAGATTGTTAGCTTAACAGTCTCTTGACGTGAAATATGTATTTCATAAAAAAAATTATTTTTTTTATTCTTTGACATTTGGAGAACCTTTACACCTCCAAATCTTATTATTGTGTATTATTATTTTTCTCAGACCATGGGGACCTTATACATCTCCAAACTTAATGTATTAACCGTGGAGACTATACGTCTCTGTCATATTGTATAATATACTTGACTTGGTACATACTAGTTATGTACAGAATGTAGCATTATTAGTTTATGAGACTGCTAGTTTAACAGTCCAGACGCGGTTTATTTATTTAGTATAAATTTTATTTTGAAACTTGGAGAGACTTTACACCTCCAAATTTTATTAGTATTAGTACTATGACATTGGGGACCTTTTACATCTCCAGATTTAATGTGTTTTTAACCATAGAGACTATACATCTCTATTGTATTGTATTAATTATTTATTTTAAGATTATTATAATGTAATGTTTACCCAGGTATTGGCTGTTGTATTTATAAATGTTGTTATGTATTTTTCATGTCACTATAAATGTTGTATTGACTTGTAAAAGAGCCCTTGAGGCCTACTTGCAGAATAATTTTTTGAATTTTGAATTTTGCTAACTATCGCACTAATGCGGTAAAGTAGCGCCATATGTACTGTAAAACGTTGTACGATACATGTGCGAATAGGTAATTCGCACTTGTATCGCAATGTACTATAAACGTTCAATCATTAATCTGATACACTAAAGTTAGGACCTTATAAGCACGAACATTTTCGTAGGTCAATGTACCTACGAAACGTCATTTTCTGTCTCTATCGCATACGTATAATTATATTGCTGTCTCGCCAATGATGCGGGCGGTGTATATTATGCGTGTGCGATAGAGATGTACGGTCACGTCTGAAAACATCGACACGTTCGAAGTGCCAAAAATATGTATACACTACCCCAATATATGGGCCATAAGGTCATGTATACATATTTTTGGCACTTCAAACGTGTCGATGTTTTCATGCGTGACTGTACGAAATTCTTCGTGCTTAGGATCCTAGCTTTATACATACAGTGATACAAAGTGCATGTTTTTAATTTTTACAGTACATATGGTGCTACTTTACCGCACTAGTGCGATAATTAGCACATTACGTAACTATGTCGAAATTTTAAAGAGCCATATGTACTTTAAAAAACTTTGTCCGATACATGTGCGAATAGGTAATTCGCAACTCGTGTCGATTTAAAACACTCCCTTCGATCGAGTTTTAATTTATCGCCACTCGTTTCGAATTTCCATTTTTTGCACTTGTATAGTAATATACTATTATCAGCAATGGCAATTTTATGATGATGCCTTTCATTCATGAATGTAAATAAATGTGGTTAACTTGATATTGAATTTTATTAACCTTTAATATTATGTTCTCACTACTGAGGCAAAAAGTTGTGTGTCACACGAGAGCAAAGTTATTTTACATCTCGTGTTTTTGAGTCCCTCGCTACGCTCAAGATTCTAACTTAGAATCTTTCGCTTACTTGGGACTCAAAATCAACACTCGCAAAAAAAAAACAACTTTCGTATCTTGTTGCACAAATAACTATTAAAATATAAAACGACTTTTACCCATATACTTTTGAAAATCATTTGACAACAGAACGTATAGTTTACGTTTGTACTTTGTACAGTCGCCGTCAGATATGTCGGAGCGGCCAAGGTGCTCACAAATATCTGAACACCCCTCTATTGTCAAGGCGTTAGAGTGCGTGTCCAGATATTTTTGAGCACCTCGGCCGCTCCGATATATCTGATGGTGACAGTACCTACATAATATTCTCGCTTTGTGCATGACTGTGGCGCCGCCCTAGTAAGTGTGGGACATATTGTTTATTTGACAGATGGCAGACGCCAAATAGTATGAAAGTTCATATTTTACCACGTCGTGCGTTAGCGTCGCTTGTGTTTTCTTCACCACAACTAAACGAATAACTAAACCAAGTTTATAAGATTAAGGTCACCTTAATTACTACTAACTATAACCTAATTGTTATTCGTTGCACATTACAATTTATATTGCGGCTAATGAAACCGAATTGTATTGGAATCGTTATTCTCTAGATACCTAATAGCAGAGTCGAATAGGTAAATAAAGTAGACTGACAATAAACAATAGGGAGTATTACTGCAAAGTTCTGCCGCCAGAAAGCAGCACTATCACATATTCTAAACCATAGAGTAACTTATACATACCATACCTCACAGTTTGTTTACAGAGGCCTACCGCGAAACGCAAAAATCTAAATTTCGTTATCTGCCCCTGTATCGCTCGAATATGCAAGAGTGATAGAGAGGCAGATGACCAAACTTCGATTTTCGTGTTTCGCGGTAGACCCTCAGTATGTGCTAGAGGCGTTCCCTACCCAGAGTTTTGTGTAATATCCCCTATTAACATTTTCCATCTAACGCTGCAAGAATCGTCAACGTTGTAGGTGACATGAAATATTATTTTACATTTTAGTAATTTGCGTAGCCACCTAATGCTATTTTTAATTTCAAATCAGACTTGACTGACCGCAGTTATTATAATTACAAAAATAGTTTTAATGCGTAAATAAAGCATTTGCACAGCACAGCACAGCACAAGAAAAAAGTGACAATCGCTTTCGGGAAAAAATAAGAAAAGAAAATTAGCTGCAGGGAATAACTGCGTTTGGAAAACTTACCTAACAAATCCGCGAGTAACGCGGTGAAGAGGTTTTTCGTCTTGAAAATTTACTAGTCTCTGCAAATAGTTAATTTTCAAATCCTAATTCGGTTCAACTAACGATCGTGCGCTGATCTCATCCAAAAGTTTCCAGTTAATTTATCTAGCCGCTTGATCCAGCTTGTTAGGGGTCTTCGTGCGACATTTCCGACACGAGGTTGCTTCTCAAAACTCCTCACCGATCACTGCCACTAAGGGCTAAAGAGTTGCAAGAACCCCTTACACCGACCACTGCCTCTAAGGCCTATGTTGGTAACCTCCGTTCTCCTGAGAGCTTTCTCAATTTAATTGCACCAACCCAGTTATCATTCTGATCAACGTCAGGCAGCAGAGACCTAACTTCCCATACAATACAATTTAGTAAACGCTTTAACGGTAACTGACGGTTTAGTGCAACCGACCCTAAGTGCCTCCGCTGAAACTTGAAATTGAAATAGTATGACCAACGCTAACTGCAGCGGCCGCGAGTACCCGAAGGCATGCACTTGCTTCATGCAACCGCGCAAGACATCGGAGGCACTTATTTAACTTATGTTGAAAATGTCTGCCATCTTGAGCAAATAGGCACTGTAATTAGAAAAGATACCTAGTAGAAAGGTAAAGTTACTAACGAGATTCCAGTCTGCATTAATGTCTGGTCCCACTTGGATGTGGTGATCGACGCCACAGCGAGCTTGATAAGCCTCCTGAACCTTCTCCTTAGGTACACTGACCATTGCCTCTAAAGCTTGTGTTGGCAACCTCCGTTCTCCTGAGAACTTTCTCAATTTAATTATAAAAGAGAGATAGTAAAAACTTAAAGTTACTTACGAGATTCCAGTCTGCATTAACGTCTGGTCCCACTTGGAGGTGCTGGTGGACGCTACAGCGAGCTTGGCAAGCCTTCTGAACCTGGAGAGACCATCTTCTGGCGGCTTCTCTCCCTCTTCTTCTAGAGCTACTGGAGCCACTTGGAAGTCCTTCATCAGACGACGCTCCCAGACCTTCATGCGTTTGCCGAGGACCGCTGGAGAAGAGAGTAGGTAGTAGAGGATGAGTGATGATCAAATTATTTGAAATAAGTAATTATCATCTCACTCCTACAACATAAGCACATCTATCCAGGCTTTACACATAATGCACTGAAGAACAGACATAAACGACACGACGATTCATATATATAGGCGAACAAAATTAGTATCCTATCTGCGATAGCCGAGTAAAAAATTGCGACCTTATTACAAACATCTCAGTTCTTATAAACAGTCTCCCTATATACAGCCTCAGTACTTTGTCAGAGTTTCATGGGAACAACCTATTTATAACTATGGTTATGGTTCTCAGTCCCCTCACGCCTATCCTCTCGCACCAAACGAACGTTTCATATTCCCCTCGTTCATACTAATTATAGGAATAACTCATTTCTTCTAAGAGCTGCTAAGTCCTTTAATCAGCTTTGTAAACATCACGATCACATCGATCTGTTCTGTGATAGCTTTAGTTCAATTCGCAAACTAATGAGCCAAGATTTCTCCCACTGTTAACACTTATGCAATTCCATCTTATTTATTTATCTTTTGTTCTTTTCGTTAAATGTTTAACTTTGTCTAACTGTCAAGCAACATAGTTATAAGCATAATAGTTATTATTAATTCTGCAATTTCGCACGCCATGTACTTTATGCAGTTTCTACCTGTGGAAACTTGTAATTGGCTTACTGTTTTTATTTCGAAACCTATTTTGTTACATTAGCTGTAAGTTTTCCCAAGAAATAAAATAAAAAATAAAAATAAAAATAATCTAAGTACATGGCACGTAATGTACCTACGCCGCATTTACCTATAGTAACGATTTTTACCAGTAAGCCAACCTAAAATACCTATATCATACTATACTTACTCTTCTCTTTCCGGTCGGTGAAGGACACATCCATGCCGTTCTTCTCAAACACCTCAAGCAGTTCATACCGAAGAGCCGACACGTCACCCTTAAATGAAATGAATAATTAATTTCTTTATTTACATTTGGCACACACACTTTTGCGCCCTCTTTTTAAGGAATATCAAAGTGGTAATACGTGGCTATTTAGATAAAGCCGATCTTACAAATCAATTTATATATTTCTTAGTCCATTCTGATTGAACCCAATAGGCAATACCACGATTGAGAAAACATTTACTAGGTATACTAATGGTTACCTTGAGTAAGTTATCGTCGTTTTCTGTAACCGGTTCGTCGTCCATCTTGCGGGGAATGAGCGAAACGTAATAGCGCCAGATTAACCGCGTTATACAAATGCTTACCTTCACCTCGCTGACGTCATCCTCCGTGAGCAATCGTCCATCTTTCTGATGGCCGACACGTTGCGCCACACTGCAACACGCATCACGGTGATGTAGCCGCGTTATACAAATGGTTACCTTCAGCTCGTTGACGTCGTCCTCGGTAACCGGCTCATCGTCCATCTTGCGGTGCATGGCGGACACGTAGCGCCAGACTAACGCTCGCATCACGGCGGTGTAGCGGACGTCGAGCTCTTTGTCCACTTTTTCCTAGATAAAAATGGATGTGGATAAATAATTATAGACACACAATTAATGAATGATCAGCATCACTCAACAATGAACTGTGAAACTTCCCACCAAAAAAACAAACGCTTTAACGGTGTCAGACGATTTGGTCCTACTAAAGCGTAATTCAGTCGGAATAATATTAAAATGGCATTTTCACATCACCTATTCAGAAACGGGCATTTTCTTCCTTGCCTCCTACCATTGCACACAAGTGGCACTTTTCACTTAAATTATATTTTATAACATAATAATTTCCACATAGGTGATGTGAAGTGCAGTAAGTGTCACACGGTAGCAAAATTATTTCCACAATGGGCGCCAACACATGAATCCCTTACTACGCTCAAAATTCTATTTTAGAATCCTTCTATTCGTTCAAAATTCAAATATATTATTTTGCTCCCTTGTGACACAATCTGCTATTGTATCCACGATGTGGCTTAATAGTTATTTGTTTAACAAAGGCGCGAAATAGTTGTTTGACTCCTCATGCTGATATACACACACACAGATATATATATTGCTACAGAGCAAGCGAAATATTCCAAAATTGGAATTTTGAGCGTTGCGAGGGTTGCAAGGCACGAGAGTTAAACTTTTCTACCGAGTGAAACACAACATTTTCAAACAAACACCAACAAACAACAGCAAGGAGAATTTAACTGTAAAACATTACAAATCAAATCCAAGTGATATGAACGAAGAATAATGTAGCCTTTATATACTGGTATCGTGAAAATATAATTACTTATTTAATTATATTTGCCACGCTGTGGATATTATGAATATTAAAAAAAATTTAAACGTATGTCAATACTCAAATTTCAAATATTTATGCTACATAAACACTCAATAAATCAGATACCGACAAAGTAAATTTTCCCGAACAGCAGGTATATCTTGGTTTTCATTAGAAATTGTTAAGCCCCTATAAACTCTTTCATTAAACTTATTAAAAAACTCATGCTGCGTGAGCCTCTTAATTAAACTAAACCTCTGAGCAGCGGTTTATTAAGTGAACATGTTCAAGTAGACATCATAATGTATCTAAAGTTTTGATTTCATATTTATTCTGTCCAGAATGAGTATTTATTCAAACAAGCAAAAAATTCATCGCTTCAAAAAAATCGGTCCAGATAATTTTCTTACTTTAAGTATCCTCTTGCTGCAGCTCAAAATATGAGACAGGAGGACGTAAGATTGAATGTTTATTAATTAAATTGTTTGACATAGAACAGACGCCGTTGTCATAAACGTTTTGTCTCCTTTCACAGAGCCGAAGCATAATTTACTTTCTGATTAAATTATTAATATGAAATTACCTACACGTGACATAAGACACCGCCTTAAGAGATTGGGTTATTTTATCTGGTTATGCTAATGCCTAGGGTCTAGTGTTATTTGGCTGCTGTTTTCTGTAAAGTAGAGATACTTCCCCAGTTGGGCTCTGCTCTAGATCTGGAATGACATCCACCGGCTGTGCCCTACCACACAAAGGGAGATGACATTCACAATGCCCATACCTCTCTTGAATATATTATCTGCACCTACTAACTTAGTTATTAAATCAAAATTGTTACTAACATCCTATGGATCATTGATCTGCTATAAATGTTTTTTTAGTCACATGTATGTATGCGATTATAGTTAGGTTTACGAAGTCTTAATTCAACCATTAAAGTCGACGATTAGAAAAAGTTTTTAGCTGGATCTCAAGTTAACATAGTTCTTTATGTACTTAAATATTATCATTAATTTGACCTTACTCAAGTAGGTAAGCTCGTTAAATATTTATGATTATTATCAACAAATTATCACCAATTACTCTAGAAAACTTTATTCCGAAACAGGGGACACGAGTTCCCGAACTTAGGAACTGAGCTGAATTTTATCACGAAATTGGAGCCAAAAAAGAGGCTCACAAATTAATTCATATAAAAAAAAAGTTTTCTTAAACACTGTTGTTTAAGAAAACTTTTATTATATCAAATGACTACCAAAGAATTAATATAACTTACACAACACAGCTTTCAAGGTATTATCATTATCATGCTTAGTACCTAATATTTAAAAAAATATGTATAGTAATTCTCAAGAGTCTTAATGTGCGGAAACGACTTTGATCTTGTAACACACACACAGTAATTAAAACCAGTGGCAATTACAGCGCGATTCGAAGAATGAAATACGATAACGATAAGTTCTGGTTTAGATAAGTTCTCATTTAGATATCGTATGTTTGTCGTATAATTGACAGAAGCAGCTCGATTCGGGCAACCAATGTCACTTTGACGTTAGAATTATCGTAGATCTCTTATTGGAATCACAGCGGAATCGAAATAAACGTCAGTTTTGACATGTCGTTTAGTTATCAATTTTTTAACGATCTTTTCAAGATCTTAAACGTGTCTTAATCATTCTTCGCATCGGGCCGTTAGTATGTAAAGGTTTCCAGCCATTTCGGTGTTCTCCAAAACTTTAACGATTTATTACAACCATACCTTTTTAAAAAGAGACCTTTAAACCCGCGGTTGTTACACCTCCGTTATTATCCACGTCTCTCAAATTACTGGATTAATTAATAACGTTAAAAGAGCCTTTTCCGAAAAAACAGACGAAAATATTTTACACCAAATTTTTTACTCGGAAGTTTACCTGTCATTCAATTTAATTGGATATTTTAATTTAAGGTGTTCACGCTTTTGAGAGTAATAATATTTGAGTAACGCAATATGTTGACCTTTATTTCATAATAAATTATTTCATTTTTCTTCACGAAGAAATAAGGCAGTCAGAAAAGAAACTAACACAAAAAAAAGCATGATGAAAAAACTATTTATTCTACTTTTACCAATAAATAAAAATTTAAGGTGTCCGAAAGTCACATAAGAGTTGTTCATAAAAAAATATAACTAAATATATCTCCAGTGTTTCTACTTAAAATAACACAAGTAAAATATTTTTATTAAAAAAAAATTTGTGTCTTCATAG
This sequence comes from Cydia pomonella, assembly GCF_033807575.1. Taxonomy (NCBI): domain Eukaryota; kingdom Metazoa; phylum Arthropoda; class Insecta; order Lepidoptera; family Tortricidae; genus Cydia; species Cydia pomonella. Next base: position 14,471,225 of record NC_084716.1, on the reverse strand, counting down.
AATACCTCCATGTTTAGATAGTGTGTCGACTGCTTCTCCAATTAACGTAGTACAGTCGCCATCAGATATATCGGAGCGGCCGAGGTGTTCATAAATATCTGAACACGCACTCTAGCGCCTTGACAATAAAGGCGTGTTGCGTGCCGACTGTACCAATTTATTACTCCATGTATACCAACTATGGAAACATTTTTAAACAATTTATAGTACATGCCCATAGTTATATAACTTCGTTTTGACTTTTTTATTATTATACACCGTGTTTTTTTCATTCCGTTAACTTCGAGGTATGGGTAAATACGTTTAAGGAAACTAAAAGGTATAGTTTATAAATAATGTTTTTTTATTTGTTTTTTACTTTTGTAAAAATTGTAAAAAGTAATTAAATGTTGCATATAGCGTGGTTGTAACAAACAAACAATTGAAAACTGTGACATATCAATGTCATTTTGAATATCAATCGTCCGAGATAGACGTTTAGTAGCAAATGAATAAACTCGTAAAACATTAAGCAATATGCAAACAGGCCCTAAAGTAAGAGTATACACTCGTAGGGGCCTTATCGGATAAAGATAAATTATTGCTTATTTCGGAAATCGAGTTAATTAGAATACCAGTGTCTTTGACAAACTTACTTAATTTAACCTCAGGAATGCACCTTTGAAATTAACGGAATAAAAAGAAACAAAGTGTATAAGAGTAAGAAGCGAAAAACAAATTCCATACAAATCCCATTCCATTGTAACTCTTGTAATAATTTAAAAATCTAACGAGGGGGCCTAGAATGTGATTAATATATATGAAATTTCGTAAAAATATTTTCTATGTGAATATCCCGAGAGGGAAATGGGGACTACGTTTGTATGGAGAAGCAGTCACGTCATTCCCCTTTCTTCTTAATACTACACACCACATACCTTTATCTTTTCTTTCGCCTTTTGATCCTTCTTCCTCAGACCCAGCATCTTAAGCAGCAGTTTGGGGGTTGGGAAGATGTTGAAAGGGGGGGGCAACGTCGCGCTCTCCTCAAAGTAGCTCATCCAGAGACGAGTTCGGGCAAACTTCCATTCAACGTCAGAGTGTTCCTGTGAAAGGTTTGTCTGTTTAGTTTCTAAATTTTGCGAGAGATGGCGTTGTTTGGTCGTACAGAAATTGTATTCTGCGCTCTGTTAATATTTCTTACTCGACATGTACGAGTAAACCCTTCGAGCAACACCGGCTTCCGACACGTCGGAAGGGAGGAGCCTAAACCGTACAAATCTTTTGCCTTTTTGCGGAGGGAAACGTGCACACAGTCACACTTCTCACTCACTAGATACAAAATCCAATGTGTAATGACGACACAAATACATAGAATCTAGACCTCGATCTCTTTTTGTGTACGGACGACATGCACCGCCATAGGTACAGTTGTGCCTATGCTTTGGCAGAGGAGAAATAGTATGAATGCCGTCTCCCTTCCCTGTGTTGCTCGAAGAGTAAACCCTATCAACATATTATATTGGGCCCCACAAAAAGCGCTATCTAAGATGGCTCAAGAGCAACACACTTCAGGAGCCCTCAGTGTATGTGGACCTCAGCTCCCGAACTGCTCTGCGTTGACTTTGCACTGGTGAAACCAGTCGGCATTGGATTGGTCACATTCACAGGTCTAGAATGTTCAAGATTGCCTGTCAAAAATTAAAAGCGCGATCAATGTCGAAAAGATGTCAAATATCATTGGAAGAATTTGAATTCATAATACGAGTATAAGTTGGTGTAAATTATTCGCTTTTATAACGTAAAATATTGTAATTCTAAGACAGCTTACAGTTTTTCGTATTTTCCAGTTTGCTAACCTTACATTTTGGTACACTCAAACGGCCGTTAGCGGCCGCTATAAAGCTCAAAACTGGTCACGTTTTTTGTAGTCTTTCTCTTTCGTACTCATGCAATGTTTAAATACTTGATGGCTTCCCTTTTGCACACTACAATTATCTTTAAAAGAGTATGCGTCATTGTAGATCTCTGGGTAAAACCAGTCAGCCATGGGTTCGTGAGGTTCGTCGCATCCCGCATCCCTGTCATTCTAAATGATAGTGTCAGGACCGTATATTATTCTAAGATATCGGAAAATCCTTTGTAACGTTTATTTTACTGGTGCAATAGTACATTGTGTATTAAGGGTGATAATTGTTTACCACCAAGGGTGATAATTGTTACACAAATTACGAACGAGTCTGAATTGAAGCCCGCAGCCGAAGGCGAGGGTTTAATTAGCCCGAATTCGTAATTCCTGTACCGCCCGAGTACACAATGTTTTGTATCACACTTGCGAAGAAAAAAAAGAAGGGAAAAAAATCTAATCTTCTGCCTAATTTCGGACATATGTACATTTCAACCCTGGTTCGAAATTTTGGATGTGCGAACCGTATCACCTACGTACAGATTACGTATAATAACACCTTTTATGAGCTACTGTGATGAAAAAAAGAGTTTAGGTACCTACTGATAAAAAGCAAATTCGAATGTTATCTTTATCTCCGTAAAACTCATTTGAAGAAAATCTGTATAATTACGGGCTTAATCACTTCAGTTAAATTACGAACGAGTCTGAATTGAAGCCCGCAGCCGAAGGCGAGGGTTTAATTAGAGCAGAAAAGTAGGGATTCCAGAAAGTAATGGCGTCTCTGCTAGAGAGTTTTGTAGTGTGTAGAATTATTTTATCAAAAACGCGTTCTACCCTTATAGCTCCGTGTAGGTAATTCTAATTAAAAAATATTATAATATACATTCTTAAACATGATGTATATTTTATACAGGTTGTTTATTTAGTCACCTGCAATAATTTACGGAGTGAATATATATATTACCTACCTATAGGTCATACTGAGCAACTTTTACTATAGGGCCAACCCCGAAATCACGAAAAAATTGTTTCATTCATTTTGGCTGCCTGACCTTGACATTTTCTATGGGAAAGTCAATTTTTTTTGCGACTTCGGGGTTGGTCCCATACTAAACAAACACTCTGTACTGGTCATACAAACTAAACAAATACGCAGGTGACTAAATAAATAAACACCCTGTATTTGTCCCTAAGTCATGAGTATTTTCTGTATATTTAAGTATATATAAATATGTATATATTACATATATCTTTGTCTAAGTAGCCACAACACAAAGCCTTATTAACCTTACTGTATGTATTTGTATGATAATATCTTTTATATCTTATAATATTTATTTATTCATAATACTTTAACACCCACACACACACGCCTGCACACATCTGCGAAGAAATTCAAAGGTGTATGTGAAGTCCCCAATCCGCATTGGGCTAGCGTGGGGACTATAGCCCGAGCCCTCTTGCACATGAGAGGAGGCCTGTGCCCAGCAGTGGGACGTATATAGGCTGAATTATTTTATTATTTATTATTACTTTAACACTTTTCAACACTGCCTGATTTTTATTTTGTTGACGATTTTTTTCGTCAGATTACGATAAATAAATGTTGCATATAGGTAGATAGATGGGCTGGATGGAGTTATATTCTGTAGGTACATAAAATTCACCCAGAATGAGGACCAGCCAAATTTTATCCAGATCTTACGTAGAACAAAATAAAAGTCAGCCCACATATGTACATTTGTGTTTACCTACTCGTACATAGGTATTTAATGAGGTTCCTTTCTATATTACATATTTTGATTCTACAAAACCAATTTAAACAAATCATATAACCTCTTCTCTATGGATAAAACATAGGGTAAAAGACTCATTTATGGGCACTCATCACTTTTGCCAGTACTATTGCTATCAATAAATATCTACACTACACGTCCGCCATTGGATGGATACTAAGTAAACTTACCCTACTAATAAACTAATAACAATTAACATGATTGTTATACCAAAACATAAATTACGTATACATTAAGTTTCATTGGGTGGAAACCTCACTAGTGCATACGTAAGTCCCGAACTTCTGTTTGAATAATACATGTACATAATTGTGTACCTACCTAACAGATATTACATCATAATTTATTTAGCTTTCATACAGGTCAGACAGCCAAAATGTATGAAACAGATAATTTTTCGCCATATCTGGGTTCGTCCCATAGTAAAAAGATGCTCAGTATGACCTATATATTCACCCCGTAACTGATTGCAGGTGACTAAATAAACATCCTGTATAAGAATTGAAGTCTTGGAGACCCTTTAGATATCTAAGGATGTTTGTTTTCTTTATTAAATATATTTTATCTCGGACACTTAGATACTTTTACATCTCTAAAGAATTTTAGTGTTTGTCTGTGGTTTTTATCTTGTTATTATAGTTTTTTTTTTTAATTCGATAGTTAGAGACTGTATACATATGAAGCGCTGATAGCCTAGCGGTAAGAGCGTGCGACTTGCAATCCGGAGGTCGCGGGTTCAAACCCCGGCTCGTACCAATGAGTACGGAACTTATGTACGAAATATCATTTGATATTTACCAGTCGCTTTTCGGTAAAGGTAAACATCGTGAAGAAACTGGACTAATCCCCACAAGGCCTGTTTACTCTCTGAGTTGGAAGGTCAGATGGAAATCGCTTTCGTAAAAGTAGTGCCTTCGCCAAATCATGGGATTAGTTGTCAAGCGGACCCCAGGCTCCCATGAGCACCCGTGGCAATATGCCGGGACAACGCGAGGAAGAAGAAGAAGAGACTGTATACAAGTATCTAATATTTCTTTGATTCCATATTTATATGTAATTGTATTTTGGTTATATTTATTTATTGTTTGTAAAAATTAGACTCCTGTGGCCTATATGCTGAATGCTTTGAGTTCGAGTCAACAATTTCCCTTGTTACTTAATCGTTATTTAATCTCCGCATCTTATATCTCAAAGCTTAGCCTGTCACGTCATTAAGTACTTACCGGTTATTCTCTGAAGAATACGAGTACAACCATTTTCGTTAAAGATAATTAATCTTAACCGCCTACTACCCCTGAAGTTATTATTAAACAATATGAAAGTGTTTCCAGCAAGTTTAAGCACGCATTTGAGTAAATAGTTTTAATATTGATTGTGGTTGGTTATAATTTAAATGAACAAACATTGAATTGTTTTAATGGAATCAGGCCAGCGACGTTTAAATTGACATCACAGATCCCATGTACCCTACTTAAAACCCTTCGTTCGACAAACTCCCGCAGCGGGAATGGCTATTTGTATTTTTTAATACTACGTTAGTGGCAAACAAGGACACTGTCCACCTGATAACCAGTATCCTATGTACGCCTGCTACTCCAGAGGAGTTACATGCGTTGCTGACCCTACGCACCCTCGTTGAATTCCGGCAACCTTACTCTCCGGCAAGAACACAACACTATGAGTAGGGTCTAGTGTTATTTGGCTGCGGTTTTCTGTAAGGTTTTATGTAATTAACAGAAAATTACATTCTAAGAAAACTAAACTAATATCTGCCAATTGGAAGGGATAATCTAATATATCGTTACCCTGCATACCATAGCAGTACTATAAAATACGTAGTGATATAAGCTTGTGACATCACGAGAAGTACTTTTTCAGACTAATTCAAGTAAAACGTTAAACATGTTTATATTCCACTCGATATCCCTATAGGGAACGTGCATGAACTGTAAGGGGCAGCACAAAAACCCCCTGTTTATCGGTGCGAAGTGGAAATGTCAAGTTTAAACTTCCAATGTAGCCCACAAGATGGCAGACCCTACAATAAGTACATAAAAAACGTACATGAACTGTAGAGGGCAGCACTTGCTTTGACGTGAAGTGTCAATGTAGTTTATGTTTCCAAATCAGGCCACAAGATGGCAGACTCTCGAACGAGCACGGTCCGTATCTCACGTCGCAAATTTCGCGCGGCGCGCCATACGTATATTTTGTTCCCTTTTAATTACAGATTTTTTCCTGTGGTTTCATACACTTCAACTATATTGCTTAGTCAGAATTACATGTTACAATAGGATATAAACACATCAAATAATAAAATGTCTTTTATCCAGCCGGTATTATTGTTGTCAACAATAGGAATGCTTACCCTATACGCTTAAGTCGTCTTTAATAATACCCAATTCACGAAATGTTTTGTTTTCAACTGACATCCATTACAACTTGAGCCTCGTGCCCGTAACAACTTAAGTAACAGGAGATCACAGTTTTACTGGATGAGGTAGCTGAGTACCTCAACTTTATTAAGTAATAGCAACCCTGTTTTCTTGCCAAAATATAATTTTATCTTTTGGCATTGCTTTTACTTCATATAATACGTTACTAACGCTTTCGTCAAAAAACCTAATTACATACTAGATGCAATATACTCTATGGAGTATATACTGAAAGTATAGTATTTTAAATCAAATATTTTGGGTACATTGACACCTGTCATCTCAATACCATTTTGCGTTTTAAGGTTATACATTTTATGGAGATGGCAGCTATTACCGTACCTAATGTGTTTAAAAATGCTATTCGCTATGTGCATGACTGTCACGCAACCTAGCATCCGCAAATCTAGGGGAAAACATCAATTCACTACATCTTATAAAACTACTCCAAAACTAAAAACTACTGAACGGATTTTCATACGACTTTCATCTATCAATAGAGTGATTCTTGAGGACGGTTTAAGTATATAATTTGTTAATATTTTGTGTAAATTTGTTGAAATATGACGATGTTGTCGGAGAAAATCACGCTGGCTAGGAGCTTTAATCGAAAACGCTGCCTAATCCGTTTCAGCTATAACAACACAATGTATGGTGGGGTTGTCTTTCTTTCATGGGTCTACAAAAAAGTCCGCGATGGTGAATATCTTCCTTTTAAGAATAACTTACTATACCCATTCTTAACTTCTAGAAAAATATCACATATGTAATATGTAGCATTTGCAAAGCTATTTACACGGTATTCATATTAAGCATTTCATACAAATTACAATGATCCCTTACACCATACAATTTAAATGAATATTTCAGGAGTAATCGTAAATTAAAGTTTCATTTCGAGCCATATAACTTGTACGAATGATTTTGATTTTTGACCCCTCTCCCCGTCCTTGTCACACTTGGTTACATTTGGCAAACCCCTAATATTTTTGATAAAAGAAATATGAGACATTTAATAACACAAAACCGATAAGAAAAAAAATACACGAACAAAATGAGTATTATTCCGAAAACTCCTTATTTAAGTGTTAAAATATAAATTTATTTTCGGTTTCTCGTGAAGTTTGTGACATCACAAAGTTTGTGACTGTGTCCCCCTTGTCCCAACATGTCACATTTCCTTGACCTCTTCCCTTCCTCTAAACGTGGGACGTAATTAATGGATGACACCCAAAGAATATAATACTCACTAATGACACCTAACGTAAGATTTTTTTTAAATTCTATCTCGTTTGTTGGCGTTTCTTTACACAGCAAATGCTCGTTTAGAAGTTCTTGTATTTATGACAGTTGCAAACTGTCATCGTTGCTAGTGCACTATGATATAGATCTCCGCCCGCGCAGCTGAAAGCAATCCCATTAATGAAACTGCACGGAATATATACCGTTTGTTCTGATTAAACCGATTTGAATTACTGTAATATCCTAAATGAATAGGTATAAACTGATATTTGCGGACGCTTATTTTAACAAGCTTTTATTTAACTTGCGCTGTTAGTATTCCCTGTGTAAATTCAATATGGGCGAATATTTAAACGATGGTTAGCACAGGACCTAAGCAGTATATTGAGATAAGTTGCTTAGAAATACAATGAAAATATTAACCATACAAAATAATTCAGCCCGCAATGTACAGTCAGCGTCAAATACTTTGTAGCAGTGAAAGTGGCCAAATAGTTCGGTACACCATACTAAATATATGGTGTACCGAACTATTTGGCTACTTTGGTTACTACAAAGTATTTGACGCTGACTGTACAAGCAATACAAAAGTTACGAGAGAGGTACGAGCTTTTTAACTAACTAAATAACTGCCAACCAAAGAGGTGTATTGTCAAAGAAAACTTTGTAGCGACGTAAACTTACTGCCATCTTTCGACACATAATTAAAACTTTTAGAACGCCATTTGACTTTGATCCTTATTATTTTACTGATATGAGTTAAATATGTTAAATATCAAAAAGTGGCGCCATCTGATCTAATAGATCAAAGCCCAAAGGTATAGCAGCATCGTTTCGAGCGATGGAGCCATAAGCTTTAGGTTAGGTTAGGCTTTAGGCACTTTTTGATATTTAACAAATTTAACTCATATCAGTAAAATACTCGTAATAAGCATCAAATTCAAATGGCGTCCTAATAGTTTTAATTATGTGTCAAAAGATGGCAGTAAATTTACGTCGCTACAATGTTTTTCTTAGACAATACACCTCTATTTCAAATTATCTTTGCTGCCAACGCTTGCTACACTGCTGGAGGGTAAATTTTTAAAATTTAATTACGAGGTCATAATAAAAAGTTTTTTTAAGTTACGAAAAAAACAAACACAATTAGATTGCATTGTTTTATCAGAGAGTTCCTATGGCTACCTCTTGTCTCCATCAGGTCGGCTCGATGGTACCGTATTCCATCGTCACCCGACTGACCCAGGGAGTGAGTCGAATTTAACTTGCAAGCTTTGACCCGTACGAACAATACATAGTTACATTGCAAGTTAAATAAAAGCTTGTAAAAAGTTGGATCGTTTTACCATTTGTTGATATGAAAGGAATATTGGATTAAAAAAACAATCGTTTAGAAATAATGCGGCGTACCTACGGCGTGCTACGCATGAACCTATGCACGCTTTTTTCTCTGAGTCAAGAAAAAAGAGATACTTTAGTATTTATAACATATACGTACAGTCACCATCAAATATATCGGAGCGCCCGAGGTGCTCACAAATATCTGAACAGGTCTCTATTGTCAAGGCGTTAGAGTGCGTGTTCACATATTTTCGAGCACCTTGGCCGTTCCGATATATCTGATGGCGACTATTAAACAACTTTGACTTGGTTCACAGACATTTCTGACCTCCATCAGACTAATTACAAAGCACATTTGTGATTCTGTGAACAATTAGCACGCAAACACAACTCGAATCATACCGGTTAAATGTTTTATGAAGATACTAACTTGACTGAGAACTTAAGTTTAATAATAGATACTAAGTTAATATTAATGGAAACCGAGTTCCACCATGGCATACTGGCTCATTGATTGGGACATGAGATTTTTAAATGGTGAACAAACCTTTACCCCCTTATTCATAAACGTCTACTAAAGTTGACAAGCCGCTAATAATCGTTTGTCCCTTGACGTATTGGTATGATGGAAAGGGACAAACGATTATTAGCGGCTTGTCAACTTTAGTAGACGTTTATGAATAAGGGGGTTAGTACTTAATAAAAGGGCCCACTGATTATCAGTTCGCCGGACGATATCGGCCTGTGAGTATCGTGTTTATCAGCTTTTGCTGCGAATAACTGACAGGCCGATATCGTCCGGCGAACTGGTAATCATTGGGCCCCTTTAGGTTTTATTATTTATTATTGATATAAATACTTAGATAAATAGCAAAAAAACCCTGAACTTAGAGTGAAGCTAGGGATAGACTACGAGAAAATGTCACATGACACGTGTCGCCAGCGCCGTCGAGGTATTTTTATTTTTCTCATGTTTCATATGAACTTGCAGTTTGGTTTATGATACTAGCAAACATGGACGCAAAATCCCATTCACTACCATTCACACTTATGGCTTCAAGAACTTGCAAGCAATATTCATTACATCGATCGACTGAATTCATTGTACTGTATATAACTATACAGTACAATGAATTCAGTCGATCGACCAGATTCCTCAATGTAAGGAAAATCGCATGCAAATTTTCTTAGGCCGTCTAAACGGGGATAGAAAAAGAACCGAGCATTCTTTGGCGCATCTAGCGTTAGCGAAGGTGTCCGTTTTGACTCGGGAAAACTGCCTTCGTATGTCTGGATGTTCTACTATACAGGTCACAATTCTCAACCGATTCTCGTGTGATTTTGTGGCCAGATTCTGTGATGAAATAGAATTTTTTGTCGATTCTGATTTCGGATTTTTTTTACGCGGACTTTGGCATAAAGGACTTAAGCGCCAATGGGATCTATGGCGCTTACGACCATTGTGAGTCCACTGTGACAATGACTCCATGAACTAAGTATTTTTCACTTTTCAATTCCTAAGCTTATCGCGAGGTCTACAGCTCACAGAGACACTAGTAATATTTCTAATAGCAGAGTACGAGTAAATGCCGTAAAAATTCAAAAATGTAATACTTCATGTAATCTCGATGACGCGATCTATAGTAAGTAAATATAGAATTAAATTATCTGCTGAAAGCTCCAGCACGAAATATAAGAGATTATCTCAGTGTTTTAATGTAAATAAGGACTAAGTACATATTTTTATTCGAACACTTAAATTAATAATAAATGTAACTGAAAATTTACCGATTCCTTTAACTTAATAAATAATAATATTACCGATAACTTCTCGTACTAATAATAAAATAGGTATGTAAGATCTCTTTTTTTCTCTTTTATTCAGAAACAAACAGTCATTCAATAACATTGAACAGTAGATTAAGCAGCAGTAAATTGACCTATAGTTTCCTTAATTTACATATCAAAATACGAAGCTAATGCTTTTTTTGAATACAAAAATATCGTATATAAATGCAAACAATTTTTACAATACTTTAAACAAATATCTACAGCTTGCCTATATACAGTACAAGTTGATTAACACCTAAAGATAAGATCGGAGATAATTTGAAATGTTATCTCCTGTATGAATTTTGTTCTGTAAATCACCGAATGATTAGATATCTCTGCAACGCCTGCCCGCTCTTAGCATATTAGTATTATGTAGTGTATTAATACAATAATCTATAAGGGAAGAGCATCTACAAGCTCACAAAAAGCTTACAAAAGTTCGGTACAGCCGAAGGATTGAAGATCTTTTTTTCTGACTGTCCGAGCGACAGACGTATACAAATATGAGAGTTCTTTTCCGATATCTATAATAGTCTTCCATGCCATCAATTGTATCTCTTCTCTCTCTCTTCTCTTCCCCACATTAACCTGAACATTCCTGGCGGAGGCGGTAAGTTTTTCCATTTTTCCTTTGATACAAAATGTTACCCTAATAATAATTTGATAGGTTCTAAATGGGTTCTAAATTGATTATGATAATGTCAAGTGGCGATCCGTCATCTCTGCCTACTAAGAAACAGATTTTGAAATTAACCAAATAAATTGCATACCATCAGATCCACAGCGCAGGTTTCGTCAAAACAGAATATACGAGTATGTTTTGAAATTTAATTTAAATTCCACTTACGTCAATCATGGCATAAGAGTTGGACATCATAGCGATGAGCAGGTTCAGTAGCACAATGACGTTGATCACGGAGTAAGAGCCAAACATCAGCAGCCCCCAGAAGCGAGTGTAACTCTTGATGCCAGCCAGCTCGAAGTTCTCCAAGCCCACCATGCCGAATGACGCCCAGAAGAGGGATTGAGAGGCTTCGAATACGCTGGTGGTAAAAAAAAGAATTAAAACACCTTGAGCTCAAGCGGGGTAGAATCCGTCTAATTTAAAGGAATATCTTAATGAACTTGAAGGTAAAACAGATACTTAAAAGCACATCAAATATAACTAACAAAAAGTATTTCAAACAAGTTCTGCGTTCTAGTTTGGCTGTTTGTGAATCATCCAAAAAAGTCCCTCGTCCCTCTAAATAGTAAAATATCTAATAAATTATGTGTCTACTCTAATGATTCTTGCACATTTCGTAGATATATATCTATTTATTCTTAATAAAACGAGGACATGTTCGCACTCGTAATTCCAGATTCACTAGTGTTTAAATCAAATAAAATCATAATGAAACGGACTTTTATTATTTAATTAGCGCTTTAACACAGTACATATAATGTCCATAATTCACCAATTTATATTAAAAATATAGCAAAATATGATTCTATAAAAAATCTATACAAGCGCTTGTTTAGAATAAGTAACAAAGTCGTTCTTATTTCCAATTCCATATCCACAAGTTGACGAGTAACGTAGGAGTAACTACATTTCAGAATAAAGCTCACACGTATAAATATATGGAAATTACGTTCAGATTCGGGGAAATACTTATAATTTCCATTAAGTACAAAAATGATAGGTAATAGATGTTTTGTAACGAATTTGCCTTAATAAAGCATTCTAAAAATAAATGTGTTTTTATTTCTAAATCTATTTTGGAGCCATTGAAGAAATGTCTCAGTAAAATTTTCATATCAAAGAAAAACATTGTTACGTAATAACACTCAATCCGAATTTATGAAAAAATACGATTTTGAATATAATAAAAATAAATAATAAATGTATATAAAACATGCAATTGGCATAATTAGTACGCATGATAGTCCATAGTGGCTCTCAAAGTCATGCAGTCCACCTCATCAATCTTCAAAGTATTCATCTTGACGTTGATATCTTCTTCCAATTGTATTTGTGTCTGCAGCAAATATCGAAGTGAGGCCGTGGCTTCCTGTAGCATCTGCTGAAGCTGCTCCACGCTGTGACGGAGGCTCTCACACTCGTAGTACAGGGACTGCCCTGGAGGATCCTTTACCAATTCGGCGCCTACTCTCTGAGACCTCCTACCAAGTCTCGTGTGCGCCAGACCTATGTACCCTTCCTTTTCAGCTAAAGCCTTTTGCAATTCTAAAATATTATTCTGCATGTCACAAATCTTCTTCGCCGTCTCATGATGCATCTCCTCCAGCCTTCCTTTTGCAATATGTGTCTCTTTAATACGCTCATTGAATTCGTGGTTGCATTTGTTATAGGATGTCCATAAATCATCAATAACTTGTTTGAGCAAAGTATCAATGAATATGCGTATCGGGCGAGCGGAAGCCACCTCTCGTGCTGCCTGTTGTATATTCTTTGCGGAGTACGCATTGTATTCTTCAGCTGAAATATCAGCGGGGTCTAGATTTGCGTAGCCTTCGTAAACGGACAGACATAAATCAGTCGGTTTTAACGTGAGTGATCCTTTATCGGAATCGATGGCAGCTTGCTTGTACTGCAAATCGCGATCGAGTAGGTACCGAACGGAACGCAGTCGTCGCATCTGTTCGTTCAACTGTTCTAGAGCCCGTTTCAAAAGACTTTGCCCCCCGAGGATAGTAGTTATTTCATTTTGCAGCGCATCTTCAACATTATCGACAGCCAAATCGATTCCTAACCGGCCGTCTCGCAACATAAGGCATTTCCTACAGATCGTAAGAGCATTTGATTGCAGGGAAGCTAAGCAGTCTTGTAGCCGGGTCTTATACATGCCTAAAGCTTCTAGCTCATTATAAATCTCTTTTCTTTGTACCATTAATTCTCCTTTATTGAACTCGACATCACCAATTCGTTCCTCTATGCGCCGATCTGAGGTTTCTTTTAAGAGTTTTGCGCTTTCTTTCGTTTGGTCGCGGACTCTCTCACATTCTTTAAGGACCCTGTCGGCGAGTTGGGCTTGGTCTTCAGCATTTCTGTTTCTGGCGTCGTTGTTGAGCTTCCACTCTGCGAGAGTGAACTTGGCGGACCTGGGGGGTACACAGACAATCGCCTGCTCAGATAGCCGCGTCGTGGCCACCGGGGCTCCAATTACGTGGCGCACACCAAATTGCGCGTCGCTCATTTTGCTAAATAATTATCGAAAACTTGTTTGTAAGGAAATAACAAAAATATAATAATAGTCAATGACAATATTTGTCAATCAAATAATTTCGTTGTCAAAACTGTGACGGCAAAAAAGTTACTTGAAAAGTGGTTTAAAAATATTATTGGCAGTGCTCTGTACTTAAGTACGCAGGTTATATTTAGTTTGGCTCAGCTTTTTTTTAAACGAACAGCCATTTCACTGATCATTATATTTTTATATTTTAGTACAAGTATTTTGTGCAATGATACTGTATTTATTTAAGTAGTTAATAACCTGAAATAGAAACCGTTTAGTCGTTTACCTGTTTTTTCTGTTATGGCTAAAATAAATACTGAGACTAATAAAACTCGTCAGTACTGTGCAAGTACTGTGGCATTCGTGTTGTTTCTATGAAACTACGTGTACGGAACCTTCACAGACACGCACTAGGTTGCGCCCGATTTTATTGAAAGGGAGGGGGATTATTTCTACATGCTGCACGCACAGCAACGCCTTAATTATTCCCATGGAAACAAACAGTTAAGTCAATTACTAAACTTGGTTCACATTACGTTTTAAGAACCACATATTTATTCCTTACTTATAGGTACACCTTCGTGGTTAAAGCTAAGTGTTATTCGTGATTTGTTAAGATTACCTACTTGTAAAGAATTCAACTATGGGCGACACCAAATTTGGAATTCGCCACGTTATCGGCGCCCCAGTGGCAACAACAATGCTATCGCAACAAGAATTGGTGTGCATACCCCCCAGAACAGCCAAGTTTACCCTCGCTGAATGGGAATTGAACAACAACGCGAAAAGTAGAATCACCACAGACCAGCAACAACTAGCCGACAAGGTCCTTGGAGAGTGTCAGAGAGTCCGAGAAGAAACAGAAGACAGAAGCAAAATATTAAAAGCTACATCTGAAATGCGCATTGAAGAGCGTATATTAGATGTTGAATTTAATAAAAATGAGTTATGTCTACAGAGAAAAGAAATCTGCATCGAACTTGAAGCTATGAGTGTATACAAAACTAGGCTGCAAGATTGTCTGGCCTCTTTAGAACAAAATGCTTTAAACATATGTAGAAAATGTCTCATGCTGAGAGACGGCAGGTTGGGCATCGATCTAGTGGTTGACAATGTGGAATCTGCTTTACAAGAAGAAATATCAGCCATTCTTGGCGCTAAAAGTCTGTTGAAGCGAGCTCTTGAGCAGTTGAATGAACAAATGAGACGCCTGCGTTCCACGCGATACCAGCTCGATCGAGATTTGCAATACAAACAAGCTGCTATTGATGCCGATAAAGGTTCGCTTACATTAAAACCAACTGACACATGTTTATCTATTTACGAAGGTTACACAAATATGGACCCAGCAGATATATCAACTGAAGAATACAACTTCTATTCCGCTAAAAATATACAACTGGCAGCAAAAGAAGTGAGTTCGGCCCGCCCAATTCGAGTTTTTATTGACACGTTATTGAAGCAGGTCATCGACGACTTATGGGCGGCTTATAACAAATGCAATCATGCATTTAACGAGCGTATACAAGCGACTAAACTCGCTAAAGGAAACCTCGAAGACATGCATCGTGAAGTCACTGAAAAGGCTCTTGCCATGCAAAAGAACATTGAATTGTTAAAGAAAGCCATAGCTGATAAAGAAGGATATGTTGGCGTGGCGCATACGAGACTTGGGAGAAGGGCTCAGAGAGTCGGCGCTGAGTTGGTGAAAGATTCCCCTGGACGAGCCTTATACTATGAATGCGAGATGCTTCGTCACAGCACTGAACAACTGCAGAAGATGCTGCAAGACGCCACGGCCGCTCTTCGTTATCTGTCTCAGACACAAATCCAGTTGGAAGAGGACATTAACATAAAGATGAATACTTTGAAGATCGATGAGGTAGATTGCATGTCTCTGAGGGTGACAATGGACTATCATGCCTATTGAAGTTTGGACATGACTCTCGTTTAGAATATGGAAGTAAGTCGTAGTTTTAATTTAATTTAATGAGGTATATTGTAATGGTGTGTTAACGGACATGATAAACTTTTCGAACTCTTTCTAACGATATAAATAAGTGTTTAAGGCCTTTTAGTAGAGGTAAATATTTAAGAGCAAAGTTCTGGAAATGTTTGTATTATGTTGAAAGAGAAAGGATAAAATTGTTTTTGTTAAGTACCTAAATTAACTAACTTAAGTATGTAAGTAATTCTTACTTAGTAAATATTATTTACTATGTAATTTCGATTAATTATTTTTTATTTTTATTTTAATGTTAAGGTTAAATTCGCAGAAATGTAATTATATTCATTTACGCAAAGAATTCCAAGCCACTTTTTGGTGTGGTACATGATAAAAACTTTTGTTAAGTGCCTAAATTAACTAAATTAGTTAAACTACTTACTACTACTACTGCTATTGCTACTAACTAAACTGAAACTGAAAGTATTACTTACTTAATTAGTAAACATTATTTACTATGTAACATCGATTACTTATTATTTTAATTTTTATTGTTAATATTCCATAGTCGATGAAATATACATTTTCTTCATTTTTGCAAAAAAAAACCACTTTATTTGTCTGGTACGTGACAAAAACGTTAACACTGTTTCTTATCAACAAAAAATGTAAGTACGGTCATAAATAAGTAAACAATAGCTTATAAAATGTGAGGTAACGGCCAACAAAAACAATAATTATTATTCGTGTTGACATAATTGATAATTTTATGTGGTATGAAGAGTCTAGCAGTAACTATGATTTGTACGGCAATAGCCAACAATGCAGTTCTCCGACGCAATACTGGCAGATTATATTACTTATGAGGTAATTGCGTTTAAGAATTAATATCCTCCTAAGGCCCACGATACAAAAAATGCCAGTTAAATATGAAATCAATAATGAAGGAAATACGATTGAATTTATTTTGGTTAAAATTTGGACGAAACAAAATAAATTCAAGTGTAATCCAATTTAAGATTGTTTAGATTACATAGAAGTATTTAGTACTACGCATAGCATTGTATGTCTGACGAGGATATTTAATTCTTTTTATAGTGAGAATTATCTCCCCCCATTAACGTAAGGATACATTATTTTTGTCATTCCGACTAAACAATCGAAAAAAAAGCAACGAAGTTGATTATGCTAGCCTAAGTCAAACTTCTTACTTCCCGAAACTCCTCCATTTCATACAAGAGTCACCGGCATTATCCCAGTCAGGTAGACCTCCTGGGAGGACGTAGCATTTCTTCTTCTCCAGGTCGGCGAAATACCAGAGGAGCTGGTTAAGACCTAAGTACCGGTAAATTTAAACAAAACATATACACTAGCATCATATTTTGGGTACGGCCCTTTTGCCCAGTAAGGTATCTCTAACGTAAATAAATGCATAAATAAAATGTGTATTTGATTCTTGTCCTAACGTTGAAAAAATCCTCAGCTGTTCCCACTGGTAACTTGGTGGTAACTAATAGTTCGTTTCTTTTGTTTTAGAAAAGAAAGTAAATAATCTTGACATGTCTGTTATTGATAACGCTTTTTTTAAATCAGTAACTATTACTTATGAAAGAAAAATGATGTAAATTATCGTATATGATTTAAGGATGACTTACGTTACACCAAGGCCGGGGCACCGATCAGGCGTCATAGAAAATGACGTGTCGGACGCACCGGGCGGCCAGTTTTGAATGTCAAACTAAGGGGCCATTTATTTTAGACTTTACCTCTCTCTCAATAAAAAGACACGTCAACTCGCTTAACTTCTTTCTAATGCTAAAAAACGGACTATAGTGGGAAGAACCCAAAATATAATTCTATACCCAAACCTCTTGAGCGGCATTATAATATTTGACGTTGTCAAACTACGAGCTGTAGAGTTGAGTCGTAGTTGAGTCGTTTTTGAGCTCTAGTCATCTTTTTATTAAAATCCAGTATTTTAAGAATTAACTTTATTATAGAAACAATAACTTACCGCAAGCGAAAGCGAAGAGCACCAAACTATAGATGAAGAAAAACTTGACGATGTCTATGACCATGCGGCCCAGGGAGATCTGTAGCGGCCCCAGGTGAGGGTTGATGGAGAACAGGTGCACCAGCTTCAGAGCACTGAGGAGAACCATGTTTTAGTATTCGGCTTATTTTTTGACAGGTAGGCCACACTCCAAAGCGCAGTCAGCCAGCTTAGCACAGGTACGTCGCCGTCGCTACAGTAGCTCGCCTAGACCACCCATTTTTTACTGTATTATAGTTCGTTTTTAGCATTAAAAAGAAGGTAAGCGATTATGACGTGTCTTTTTATAAATAAAAAAAAAACACTTTTACACAAAATGAGTCACAGCAAATATGTAAGAATTATATATCATAGACCATTAATTACATTCCGTTCCTTTCATAAGTAATATAAACTAATTAAAAAAAAGCGTTTTCAAATTATTTTCAATTAAACGACACGTAAAAATTGATTACCTTTTTTTCTAATTTCAGGGAGAGGAAACTAGAGAGTTAGGGCGTTCTCGGCTCCGTTCGGCTCAGCATTGCTCCGAGCAATTATTAGGGTTGGCACAACTTGACGTTCCTTTGCGTGCACAACCACAGATAAGATTATTATTTGAATTTTGACAACCCTAAATAGCCTAAAGGGATAGTTCCATACATTGGAAAGAAACAACATGATTCGGCCCTGAATCGCTGTCAACTTCAGTTTTGTAGGAAGTTTTCTTTGTATACGGTAGTATATTTTATTATGTGCTAATGCTAAAAAAACGAAGTATAATTAGAGAGTGACGGGTAGTCTATCTCGCGGGCGAGATAGTGTCGCGGTGCTCCCTCCTTCCCATAGTTAGGGCTATATAGTTGAGAGGGATAAATTGTTTAATAACTAAGTACCTGAAAATGTTAGCAGCAGCGAACAGGCCCTCAGCGATCAACTGAGGGTCAAAAGCGTCCCACTGCTCCCTAGGTATAAACTTGGTCTGCGGGTCTCTCTTGATCTCCGTGATCTGTAGCAAAGAATACATTTTATTCAGAAATGATGCCTGACAACATTTATATTTAAAAAAAAACCGTTGTAATTCGCGTAACAATGGCTATCAGTTCGTCTCTTTTTTGTCGAAAGAATATTAACTTTGCGTGACACGTAATAGGGTTGTTTCCAATTTTTTGAAACGCTCGTATTACGTTCTATATTAACTAAAAGTTG
Source organism: Cydia pomonella (assembly GCF_033807575.1). NCBI lineage: Eukaryota > Metazoa > Arthropoda > Insecta > Lepidoptera > Tortricidae > Cydia > Cydia pomonella. Next base: position 14,452,265 of record NC_084716.1, on the reverse strand, counting down.
CCGTAAAATTCAACTTTTATACTAAAAACTGCTTTAAATCTGTTAAATTAACAAACTATATTTTGACAGATGCTTTCGCCCCCAAAACGCTCTTTGAAAATTGTGTGACGTGACAGTTTACGGTTTGACACATAACTATATATACGCACGTCGAAGATACGAACTGTCAACTGACATTTGTCATTTGTTGATTATCGCCTAACTGTCAACAGTGTCAATCCGAGAGTTGTGACGTCATCAGAATGTTCAATGACGTTTCGAGTTTGGTCACGTGACGTGTGCCAAAAGATATTTTAAATTCAAAATTTACAAAAATATGGTTATTAGAGGTCCCCTAAAAGTAGTTTAACATGATCTTATAATCCAAAAGAATTGATTAGGATACAATTCTGCCCTAAGATTTGTAGATGGAAACAACCCTATTCGACCTGCGGTAGTCACCTGTCAATGTCGTCACCTGCGGATAGGGTTGTCATACATCTGGATTTCCCCAGATATGTCAGGATTTTTGTTTGTCTTTGTCAGGATTGCGGGGGACTTAGCGAGTGTCAGGGTTTTTAAGAAACCTCAACCACAAGCTAAAATTTTCAAGCCTCATGTGCAGGGGAAAGGGAAGGTTATGCTACTAGCCCACGAAAGATTTTGGAATAAGGGATTTAATGGAGGAATTTTTGAAGAAATGACTCGTCTACGAAATGTCAGAACTTTTAGTGTGATGTCTGCAATTTTATCAGCATATTCCTTTTTCATATGGTAACTCTCCCTGCGGAATATCAGCAGCCAGATACTCAGTACCATTGCAGTACGAATCGAACAAGTGATAGATTATTACGAGTAAATGTGTAAACCTGTTGCAAATAAGCCGCTATCCGGAGCAAGGCCACGGTCGCGTAGAGGAAGTTGCGTGTGAAGTCGATGAAGTTCCACATGTCCCGGAGGTATGCGCGAATGCCATCTGTGAAGATCTCATGTGTTTCTTCCCATATAAATCCTGAAATTTCAATAATAGATGAGACAGAGGTAGGCACCCCCGGCTCGGTAAAGTCCGTCTACTAAGTTAACTCTTCACTGTGGGCCAACCGCAAAAAACGAAAATCCATAATATATTTCGTTATCTGCCTATCTATCGCACACATATGGAAGAACGAAAAACGATTCCGATCCTAGTTTTTCGCGGTTGGCCCTCTGACTTGGCAAGCGACAGTATAAACACGCCACCATACTCGTAAATATAAAGTTCCTACGAAAATATGAGGTTTTAGTGGCACTCTCACACTATGTCTCAGTACGTCTTTCAAAGTACAATTGAAGATAGAAGACCTCAAAAAATAAAAGGCAACCAAACACACTAAATCAAAATTGGTGGATAAATGCGCCGATGATTTTTGCTGAAAATGGCTCATCTTCTTAATAATTTAGTTTGTAGGTACAAATACCTTCATAAGAACATTCTCTTTTGGTGAGGCGTGGCTAGTCCCGGTTCTGGAAAATGGAAAAGGAAACAGTATTTACCAAGAACGTAGACCACAACGACGAGCTCCAAGTAAGTCGGTCCATTTCCTCTCTGTTTCAGCAGTTCTTTTTCAAGCTCTTTTACCATCCACTCTGGACCGAACAGCTGTATCACTTGCACTTCAGCTCTTTGAGATACCAGGATCAAAATTACTGGAATAAAGTGATCGAATTAAACCATCATAATTTGTAGGAACCAAGATTGAACATGAGCTCAACGAGGGGCGGGAGGGGGTTAGGGTCGGCAACGCGCATGTAACTCCTCTGGAGTTGCAGGCGTACATAGGCTACGGATACTGCTTACCATCAGGCGGACCGTGTGCTTGTTTGCCACCGACGTAGTATAAAAAATAAATAATGATCATGGATTGAACATAAGCTTAGTTTAAGGATTCCGTTCTCCTTTCCTCACATACACATTTACGGAACATTTAAAGAAATACTTACACAGAAAGAACAGGTAACTAGATGCATGAATCAAGAACTTCATGAAAGGTTTCCTCATCAGTTTGCCAGTGGCACAGTTCGGGGCCACCATGTACAGTGAACAGTAGAAGGGGAAGAGCATCGCCACGCGGCAGATGATGTTGATTTTTTCCATGGCCGTCTTGCGACGGAATCCGGGTACTCCCTCGTACCAGAGGGATGCTAGGAGCTGCTGGATATTTGGGTGGGCTACGAACTGAAAGAGGAGAGGTTAGTTTGTGAGTAAGTGTACTTATTACCTTCTTAGTATTATATTATAAAACAAACCCCAAAGTAAAAGCGACCCATAAAGTTGAGTATTATTACAGAACATTTTGTATTGTATAATCAACTTTTTAAAATGTACTTGAAACGGTGGCCTCGTCAGGCTTACTGTTAAGTTTGATAACTAGCGCTTGAGAGCTCGGGAACTAATCCAGGCTAGAGAAATCACACTATTTGATCCTTTAAATTTGTTTTTTTAAATATCTAGCCTGCAAACATCCATTCTACCTTTTTCTGCTTAAAGTCGATGGCAAGCTCCAGCCTTGCCAGCTTCATATGCTCGCCATCCGCAAAGGGCGGCTCGTCGGGGTCGTGATTCAGGATGATGGCCAGCTCCTGCGAGCTGCGGGACTGATCCAGGAGATCCACGCCGAATTGCTGCGCTTGCCGGCGGAGCTCAAGGTATTCTGCTTTGCTTTCCTGTAGTAACAATGGAGCGTTCACGACTACCGAGTTTATATCGAGAAATTATTTAGATATTCATTTATTTAAACATTATTTCACATACCTATGACCTGACTTACGGGCAGTATCTCACTTGAAAGATTTTGGCCCAAACTCAATCTTATTTGCCATGACAAACGAAGTCTAAAAGGGTCCTGTTTTCAGCTTCAGTGAAAGCTACGTTTCTTGTGATCGGTGTTAAATATTTTCATGCAAACCAACCTGTTCAGCAAAAGCCAAGTTCCTGAGCTCCCACGACAGCTGAAAGGCTGTCAGGATAGGGTCGGTAGAAGAAAGCGCGATGAGAGATGGAGAGGCCAGGGCGCGATACGCATTGAGGCGCGCCAGAGAATGCCGCAGAGAGTCTTCAGATGACTCGCGGATGCAGTCGTCGCAACCGCATCTTAATAACAACATAAATATCAATTTATTAAATAAGTGACCACACGGTGAGTGTATTGATTAGTGACCGCTGGTATACATAAGGTTATTTAGTACTGAGGACTCAGATAAAATCTGATCAAGTTTGCAGTTAGATGAGGATAGCACCCGACCGGTCTTTACATATCCACGTGGGATCTGTCCAGACGTTTTCCTTCTGATATTACCATAAGTAACTAAGTAGGTTTATTTATTTAGGGTACTAAAGGATAGTTCCCTTTCCCACTCAATCAATATAAACTTTTTCCCCATCCAAATTCTAGGTATTATTTACCTACCTGACGTCATGAGGGTCAGGCAGCGTGGCTCCGCGGTCCAGAAGGATTTTGATGATCTCGTAGTTATTCTTGTGAGCTGCCAGCATCAGCGGTGTCACGTCTGGAGTAAACATGGCCGTGTTCGGGTCCACTTTCTGCCAACTCTGTTTAGGAAAAATTGTAATTTAATCTACAAAAGACACTAAACAGATCAACATTATAAGTGTTTCATCATTATTACTTTAAGCATGCGACATTTAGGTACCTTAGTTGGGAATAGCGTAGGAACGCCCATAAAAAACCATATCAAAGTTTAAAATGACAAGACAGGCGTAATGAATATACTCTAGAAGCAAATCTACAGTTTCCTTGGTTAGGAGTTTAATTGAAATACTTACGTACGGTTCACCAGGCTTATAAATAAGCTCCTCATGCTCCAGCAGCAGTTCCACTGCCTCAACAAACTCGGCGTTAATAGCCTGCAACAGAGCATCCTTCGTTTCCACGCCCATAACGACCAGGAGTTCCACCATCTCCATATTTTCCCCGTCTATGGCCAGGGTTAGAGCTCCTCGGCCGAGGGAATCGACGCAGTTTACGTCTACGTGCTTCTGACGGTGGGCTCGCTGTAAGATCCTAGGATCAAAAAAATCTTTAGTAAGAAATAAAGACCCTCATTGAAAGTAAGTATAAGAGTAGGTACCCTGGCGCCTCATAAAGGAGCTCCATGCATCTGAAGCTAACGAATAGTATTTATTCCTAACCTTTCCGGTTAGTTGAAGATAAGTAACTTAACACATGCTTACCTTGATTACTACCTGCATACTACTAATGCTATACTTAAGTATATTACTTTATGCATACTTTTTTACGTCATTTAACACATTTATCATCAGTACGATAAAGCATGTACTGCGAAATTTTTGAAAGGGAGGCTGCCGCGATGCAACTATCTCATCGCAGGGAACGATTTGTTGCGGGCTTATTGAGACCGAACTGTCAGGCATTGTTAATTGTGTCGCCATTAGTTGCGATGACTTACCTTCGGACATTGGCCATGTCTCCCCGCTCCACGGCGAGGAGATACTTCTTCTCCTCATAGGTGAGGGCCTTGGGCAGCGTCGGCAACTCTGTCATCGCCCGCACCCCCGAGCATTCGAGCGCGGGGTCCCCCTAATCAAAAAGGCCGGCAGTCAAAGTTTTAGTATAGGTACATTGTGAGTGAACATATCAGAGTTGATATACCTCAATTTTATTTAATGCTAAATGCATGTGCAATGGTGTAATTTGACGTGAATGACGATGGGAGGCTTCCATACTCTTTGGGTGGCAAAACAAAGTCTATAAAAGATATTCGACTAGTCTGCATATAAGTACTTACTTATCACCTTTGTTTTACATAGTTTAATCTTATTTTTTACGCCACAGTCCTTAATAGTCTTGTCGCTATATTACACCAGGGAATTGCAATTTAATTCTTACCCGGGGCGCCTTTTATGAATTAATAAATTTTACTACGGAATATTTCGGCCTGACATGTCAGTCTTAATCTTTTTCCAGGCCGCAACAATATATAAGGTTTTCCCAAAAAATCTAAATATATTCCAATTAATTTAGCTTAGATGATTCATTTGAAGATAAGTCACATTTCCCGAAAGTGCAACCTTAAATCGGAATGCTAAAGTTGAAATTCTATTGGCGCGTATGTGGTCGATAAATCGTATTATGTATGGAAAATGGTTAAAGGTAAATGCTGACTGCTATTTCTAGAACGTGCATACCTTTGCATTTTATCCTTAGCTAAATTTTATTCACGCCAAGTAGGCAATGAACTTAGTTCCTACATTAACACAATCTTTTTTTTTTTTTGTTTACTGGTGATTAAAGTGGTCAGAGTAATGACAATATTACTTTTTTTTCAATGCCCCCTTGTCAGGGCTACTTTTACAAATGGTATGGAACAGAATTTGAACAGTAACGATCACTATAGTTGTTAATGCGTATAACATAATTAGTTGCCTAACTAACCTGCCTATTCCGGCTTGTTTACTGACAACTTGTGACATAGTAACTGGCCGCTTTTGTGAGAAGTGACGAAGTCTCAACTAAGTTAAACGACGAGTTAAAGTTAGTTAATAAATGAACAATCTTATTGGCGGTAATGTGAAACTATTCATGTCAAAAGATTGCCATAGCAGCCAAAGGTATTGCATTCCTTCGAGAGGTTTTGTAGTTGAAGGTAAATTCTAATTGTCGATAAAATGTTCGTTTATTTTCAACTCGTAACATATATACCATAAAGAACTCTAGACTCTAGTCCCCATCGTAGTTTGAACGTCACTTTTATTTTTCATTGTATTTTCATTTCATGCAAACATAAAATCATACGTTTCTCGAAGGATTACGGATTTACACCTGCTACGATCTTAACACAGCACTTTCGCTTTTGCAAAAGACAAAGTATTGTGCTAGATTGCGTTGCCTATACGTGTGATAATATTTGTTCGATCGTTTTATCCTCGAATGAAGGCTAAATTTATCCATGCCTTATAGTAAAACTTACGCTCTCCAAATCCTTTTTGTCCCCCATGATGTAAAGCGCAGAACGCCCCTTCAGCACTCACTGAAACATTGTCCGCCATTTTAGAAACGTAAAACGCCATCTTGGTAATGTTTTCACAGGATCATAATATTTAAGTATATTTTTAAGGGACTGAAACTGAAGACCGTCTGAAGTGCGGAGTGAAAGGGTGATGTAAGAAAAATAAATGTGTTTTAAGATTAGGTTTGCAGTGTGGGCATTTTCCGGCTATGAGTTGGGGTGTTTATCAACCGTATAGTAGTAATAAAACAAAGTAGATTGTTGTTTGATTATTTTTTCAATCAATGATTTTTGGGTGTTCCAAATGATATTACACTATCCACAGTTGTTAGAATCAATTGATAGAATCAACATGCGATAGAATCAAGTGTTGATTTGATCATGCAGGTATACTGAAGGACAAAGGCATGTATTGTTTCCGCAGGAGTTACGGTTTGTTAAGCGGTTTACTTTTTTTTATACCACGACGGTGGCAAACAATTATACGGCCCGCCTGATGATAAGCAGTCACCGTAGCATATGGATGCCTGCAACTCCAAAGGTGTTACATACGCGTTGCCGACCCTTTAAAAATCTGTACACTTTTGAAATAAACTTTAAAATACACTTTTGAATACTTTTGAAGTTAATAATTTATTTATGTTGCATGTTAAAAAATATTTAATTTGATTAATTTTAGCCGTTTAAAATATTATTACAGAATTTTCAATCGTGGCTGAATACCGGATAGGTCTGTGCCTTCGATGCCTGATAAAAAATGACAATATTAACAATATGACCAAAGAGTAAAGTATTTTTTTTTTTATTATACGACATTATTACACAAATTGACTGGCTGGATAAGTTTTTCCACTAAGATCACACGCTGAGAAAAAACACTTTCTGGGGTATCCTACTGGATATCATTCTGTCCGCTATAACACCCGGGGGAGCATGACTGACACATGGCCCAATGGGATCACCTGGGGGATCTCAGAAGACAAAATCGTCAAATACAATCACCTGGGTGATCGGGTCAGGTGATTTTAGTGGATGACGTGGAATCCAGGACTTATTACTATACTATACTCTGTATCTTTAGGTATTTAAATAAAAGTAAACAAACAATTTGTAGTACATTTTCGGGTAGTTATAATATTTATTGGTAAACCAACCAAATACAAAACAGCCTGGATCTTTCACTGAACGACCTGACTTTAAACCTACATTATTTGATCATGTAATGTTCTCATCTACCCTCAACTGACTTAAGGAGCCATTTGAGGGTAGATTTTGTTTACCTTTTTCATATAACTAAAGATACAGAGTATAGGTTACGAGGACGTTTAGGCTGTTTAGCGTTTACTAAACTGAGTCTATGGATACGCGTATCATAATCCCTAACTCGGACCTGTAGCATGTACAACAAACAAAGCCTACATGTACAATTGAATTACCAGCGATAAGGTTATGTCATATGTGGGTGACGGCCGGTGTCGTCAGGATTACTTGTAGGGCTTCGTTGGTCTTAGTGTCGATACGGCAACAGTGAAATAAAAATTCTATAAATAATTATGTAATGTAATGTAATGACGACCGGTTTGGCCTAGTGGGTAGTGATCCTGCCTACGAAGCTGATGGTCCCGGGTTCAAATCCTGGTAAGGGCATTTATTCGTGTGATGAGCATGGATATTTGTTCCTGAGTGTTTTCTATGCATTTAAGTATTTATAAATATTTATATATTATATATATCGTTGTCTAAGTACCCTCAACACAAGCCTTATTGAGCTTACTGTGGGATTTTGGTCGATTTGCGTAAAATTGTCCTATAATATTAATTTATTACGTGTTCAGGTTCAGACTGCCTAGATCTACTATACAAAAGTTGGTGAGTGTATGTTCTTAAGTTAAACAAAAGACGGCCAACAGGCCGAGAACCGAGGTCATTTTCAGAACAACAATGACAAAGCAAACTTTGAAGGATAATTCAAATGTAAGTATGAACATCATAACATTTTGCTATCTCATCCCCTTGAAGTAGATCTGGGGTCAATTATGACATTACAACATTTTTGCCGCTTTTAGAGAAGGTTTTAGCTTCGGCAAAAACGTTTTCATGTCTGTCCGTGTTACGAATCGTTAAAAAATGGTCAAATTTTTCATCCTTTATTAGTTAGGTTAATTCAATTAATATTTGCAATTAAAAATCGAGATCATAATTTATAATATAATTTAATTTCATGTATCGATAAATAATTATATTAATTATATAATATAATTAATTTAATTTAAATTGCATATTTTTTAATTAATATTTTCAATTAAAAAATGTATAAATTCAATCGTCATTCAATGTCTCTATATTTAAATTTAACTATGGCAATTTCTAGAGCTTTCAAAATCTTAACGTTGTTATTCCGAATCCCCAACGACCATACACTTTGTCACTTTCGTATCTTGTAATTTTGAAAGTAAACAGCTTAATTCTACAGTTCACTATTATTTGACACCTTTACAATTACAACACCTGGGGCCCATTTCTCGGACGGTATTAGTCTAATATTACTAGTGTGTTGCGATGGTAACCCGTACGACTTGACAGTTCGTGGACTAATAATATTAGTCTAATATCCTTCGAGAAATGGGCCCCTGAGACCGGCGAAGATTTTACAGTCCGGTTGTTCTTCTCTACACGTCACATTTATCAACCAATTCATGAAATTATGTGAGTATTCTTATTCAACAAATTGTTATGGTTTTTGTACTAGTTTTGATAATTGTTTTGGTGATCGGCGCGCATCTCACGCGCGACTTTCGCTTCATTTCACATGCAGCAATCAGTGTGAGCGATCTTCAAGGGGCCCATTTCTAGGGGCCCATTTCTCGAACGTTATTAGACTAATATTATCAGTCCACAAACTGCCAAGTCGTATGGGTTACCATGGCAACACACAAATAATATTAGACTAATTACCGATCGAGAAATGAGCCCCAGGTCGTATCATAATAAGATCAAACCCGTAATTAATTTATCGAATCAGAATCGAACTCCAAGTTTGATAATGAGGAATATTACGCAAAACTGCGTAGGGAGCGCTACTAGTATCTACAAACTGTAAACGAACCGCCTCGATGCATAAATGTCATATATATTCGTAACTAATAATCAGTGATAACTTGTTAAAAATATGTTAAAGCATAGTATATAAAATTACTGTATCGTTTGTGCTAGTGCTGCCTCTGGCGGCAGAACATTGCAGTATTACTCCTTATTAGATACGATACAAGTGCAGAAAATAGGAAATTCGCAACTAGTGGTGATAAATTAAAACATGACCCAAGGTGTTTTAAATCGACACGAATTGCGAATTGCCTATTCGCACGTGTATCCTACAACGTTTTACTCGTACAGTACAGTACATCTTTAAAGGTTCGACAAATGCACGGAAAATGCTCATTCCCACACCCGTGCGGTAAAGTACCACCATATGTACTGTAAAATAAATGTTCGATTTTCCAGCGAAGCTCACAGTTTTACTAATAAATCTTCTTTTGCATGTTTTTCAATCACGTTGATTCGTTCGAATTAAAACGTGGGCATATTTGTAATTTGTAAATTGGTGTACGTTCTTTTGTTCGATTTTAACCATGTTTATTTTCGTTAAAACTTTTAAAAAAATATTACATTTTTATGAATAATAAAATAATAAGCTCAGCCTATATACGTCCCACTGCTGGGTACAATCCTCCTCTGATGCGCGAAGGAGCTTGGGCTATAGTCCCTACGCTGGTCCAGTGCGGGTTGGGGACTACATAGACTCATTTGAATTTCTTCGAATATGTATGCAGGTTTTCTTACGATGTTTCCCTTCACCAAAAAACTAGTGGTAAATATCAAATGAAGTTTAAAAAAACTCGTAGGTACGCGCCAGGATTTGAATCCGCGACCTCAGGATTGAACGTAGGACCAGGGGGAGGAAACTAGAGCGTTCGGGCTTTCTCGGCTCCGTTCGGCTCGGCATTGCTCCGAGCAATTATTAGGGTTGGCACAACTTGATGTCCCTTTGCGTGCACAACCACAGATAAGATAATTACATGAATTTTGACAACCCTAAATAGCCGAAAGGGATAGTTCCATACATTAGAAAGGAACAACATTATTCGGCCCTGAATCGCTGCCAAACTTCGGCTTTGTATGAAGTTTCCTTTCTGTACGGTAATACTATTAGCCTTACTACGACTGCCAGAAGTGTCAAACTGGCATATTTATTTAACGTCTGCGTAACTTACTTTCTATAAATCTCGCTCGCACAAGATGCGAGTACGAGCGAGAAAGTAAGTAACGTACACGCTAAAGAATATGTCTGTTTCAAACTGGTGGTAGCCGTACTGACCCACTCAACCACCTCCGCTTCTATTAATGATAATCTTGAAAACACATAAAATTACTAAAAACATGAAAATTTTACAAGGATCTTATCTGTTGCAGGATGGTGTATTTCTTCCCTTCCCTTCTTTGTTCCCGGGCACAAATTAAAAAATCATTTCCATTTGGCCCTGCCGTATGGTCGCGGTCACTTGGGGCGGAATCAAATGGGAATATCAATACACCCACAGGATGCTACTCGTACAGTCAGCATCAAAAGTAGTGGATCAAACAACGCTTCAAAAGTATCTACCATTCTGTAACAGCTTAAAAAAGTGATGGTTCTATATGTAGAACAATTTAGACTGTAAACGATATAGTTTTGGACGTGTATTTTAGTGATTTACCTACATTTAGAAAATTTATCCGGAATATCAGATACTTTTGGTGCGTTGTTTCATCCGCTACTTTTGATGCTGACTGTATGTACATGGCAGTAAGTCCGCCTTTTGTAGTTTAACGATTACTTTTGTGCAAAAAGGTTAAATATCTTGCAAATACGCCAATAAGTTGTAAAAAATTGCAGCTTTCCTTTTCACAAGATCAAGAATATCCCTCTTGAGTCGATCATTCCCTGGCAAGAAATAGACACATCACGCACACATGAATTATAAAAGGATACCAGACGATATGAAGAAGCGTTGAAATAATCCAGTCAAAGAGATACCTCGTTTAGCCCGTAGAAATTATTGAAATTGAAATCATTTATTGCGTATCACATAGCAGGACAGGTACCTAATTGTTAAATATAAGGCTGTTGTTCATGTGACGCCCTGTTAGGGCACAGCAACATATTTCCACATAGGGCTACATACTAAGCTATTCTAAAATTATACATATTATTTACATTTTTTTTAATACCACGTCGGTGGCAAACAAGCATACGGCCCGCCTGATGGTAAGCAGTCACCGTAGCCTATGGACGCCTGCAACTGCAGATGTGTTACTTGCGTTATATTCCTAATAATTAATTAATTGTTTTACATTTTAATAATACCTATCTAATTAAAGATTTACAATCACATGTATCACTACACAAAAGAGATATTATGTATCTTCAAAAAATTCTCTTATACTACAGTAGCATTTATTTAACATCAGGAATGATTTTAGTTTCGTGCTAAACAGGCTTAGTTTATCCTCGTTTTTTATGTTATTTGGGAGTTGGTTATATATTTTTATTGACATGTAGTGTAGGCTACATGTCACCAATTTCATTTTAGTAAAAGGAAGTTTCAGTTTATTTAAATTGCGGTCATTTCTTTTGGTTAATGTTTCAGGAGTGTATAATTCACTATATTTCCTTACAAATTTGCTGGTCTCTAGAATATATATAGAGGTAAGGGTGATTTAATAAAAAATGGCTTACAGGATTCCATTTCATCAATGTTGGCCAGGATTCTGATGCATCGTTTTTGTTACATTTCCACTAAAGAGTGGTCCGGAAAAATAGTAGCATGTAATATGTGTACAAGAGTATTAAAATAACAGTTTAATGAGTATTTATTGCAAAAAAAAAGATTTTACAATCATAAAGGGAGCTCACGTTAAAAATTAAATAATTGTTTTTAAATAAAAAAGTAAATAAATACATACATAGGACAGGATACAAATTGCCTAAGTCCGACAGTAAGCTCAATAAGGCTTGTGTTGTGGATACTTAGACCACGATATATGTAATACGATATTTATATATATAAACTAAAATCTTACAAATTGATCTTATCGACGAATTTCCGCTAGAAGATGTGATACAATTTGCTATTCGGCAGTTTTAGATTAAATTGGCCTTTTTTTGTTTATTTGGAGACCCTTACTGGTTCGAGATGTATTTCAATATTTACGAACAGAAACGTATTGACTACTGAGCAGATTATGTACTGTTTTGTTCAGAATTAATTACACTTTAGGTACTTATATATTTTCAATGATATAAAAGTGATCATGACTCGATAATTTGATTTTACTCGTGCGCCTATTCTGTTATTTATGTCAAATAGATAGTGATTATTATTTATTAGTCGGACATAGAAAAAATATCTCCTTTTTATATAATAGGTCCTAAATCTAAGGTATATACGACATTTCAGGGTTAGATTGAAATTATGAGTAGGTATATGATAAGTATTTATCAACCAAACCTAAGCTACACCAAAACAAAAAATTGATTATGGATTATAAAAATTAGAAGAATTTTTCTAATTCTGCTCATTGATTGGACTATTTTGGACACAGTTAAGGACTCATTTGTTACATATTGTATTCGGGTATTAGGGCAGTACAAGTAGTCCGTAAGCTACATTTACCATTCTGGACGATCCTCCATTGTTGGATTAAAATGAACACCGGTCTGTTTCCCTGTTTAACCTACTTAACCCATTGTTCTGTCTGAGCAGATGTGGGATGTCGCTCAAATTCGGAATAGCCCAAAGTGTTTGTCAAAAGTTGTGGTTTTGATACAGGTTTTTGTCACAAATAACTGTTTTCCACCGTATTATATTGTTTATTTGTATAAGTTCCTAGCCAGCCTGACTTTCCATAAGCACACCACAGGTTAAGAGCCATAGTGAACCGTACTAGTCTACTTAGTAGACTCTACTAGTACCAAAATAAGGTTCATTTTTGTGTAATTATTTTCTTTGCAATTAGTGAGTTTGGTTATGTTACTTAACTAAATATGAATTTTAATTAATTTGGATAGTTATAGTGTAATAGACCAATCATTTCGAAAATAAAATACTCCCTTTTTATTATTTATTATTACAAGCTTTTATTTAACTTGCAATGTATACAAATGCAATACAAATACTCTTTATTGTACACCTCAATTAAATAGGAACACAAGCAGAGGTCAGAAACAACAGGCGGTCTTATCGCTAAAAAGCGATCTCTTCCACACAGCCTTTGGGTAGCGGAAATTTGTAAATTTACATATGTCTGTAGGTGTTGCAAATACAATGAAAGAAATATGGTTATTATTATTCCCTTGATATCCCCACTATCCTTGCCTATAGTATTTTGTATTGAGATGACATCTGTCACTATACCCAAGCTGTTTGAAAAATACTATAGGGAAGGATACTGGAGATATCAAGGGAATAATAATTACCATATTTCAACTGCAGTTTCGGGATAACCTACGTCAGTGATAGTCATTTATTTTAGAAGGGGGTGAATTTGTAGTTTAACTCCCCGATACCCAAGCAAGAAAAAGTTTTCAAAATTGAAAGATTGGAAAAGTAGATTCTTGGGCGTTGGAAAAGTAGAATCTTGAGCGTTTCAGGAGTTTAAGGGACGAGGATTTAACAAACTACCTATATGCTACCGAGTGAAACACAAAATTTATCATCACACCACCGCGAGAAAAATACTGACTCGAAAATATCTCGAAAAATCAAATGTATAACACAACTTTACGTTAACGTTTTTGGATAGTAATTATATTGTATGCATTCCACAGTGCCTTAGTGTCTCACTGTAATACTGTGTAATCTGTTTGAATAAAAAAAAAAAAAAAAAAAAAAAAAAAAAAAAAAAAAAAAAAAAAAAAAATTAACCTTCTGACCGCCAAAGACGTCATATGACGCGCGCGGCTACAGCCCAATATCAACCTTCATGCGTACCGACAAGGTTCACGATTACGCGCCGCGTGCGATAGACGTGGCGTTCAAAAGGTTAATGTTATTAACTAAATATTTGTTATCCAAAATCATCACTTTGAACGCCAAGAACCCCTAAAGGAGTCATTACTAGTTGCGTGCCCACAGCGCCAAGGACAACTTTCAAGTAAGGTTTACATTAGCTCGCTTGCCCCCGTGGCGTTTGAGTGATGTTTGTGTTTATGACATAAAGCGTCCAAAAGGTTAAATGTCAGTTTCACCAACCAACATGAGGAATAAACTCGAAATTTGCATCTAAATACATTGCCACTTTTGTGGATAATAAGGGGAGACTACCAGCTGGTGTGACGAAAAAAAACATTCTTGCTTGTTTTCATCACTTTGTTGATTAACCAATTCAGCGCTAATCACGACACATTATCGTTTTACCTCTACAAAGTATTTCGTCTATATACCGAGAAACCTATGTTGTCGGCTACGACGCGCTACGACCGTAGCTCAGCGGTGAATGTGTTAATCTTTGAACGCCTTGCGGCATAAACAAAAACTTCACTGACACGTCGAGGTCCCGGACGCCGGGCAACAGTGAGCTAATGTATACCTTAGTTGAAAGTGTGAAGGTTACTTTGACAGCGTTCGCCATAATACCTATAGTTGTAATTGGCGCTGTGGGCACGACTAGTAATGACGACTTTAGGTGTTCTTGGTATTCAAAAGGTTAAACTTAACGTAAAATACTCACAGTACGAACGCTGAGGCTGGCGCGCCGCCACTCCTGCGCTATCCCGCCCTCCTACCCTTATATAGGGGGGTGAAGCTAAACCAATTACGTCGTCTGAGCCGAAGCGAGGCAGATATTCGAGCGATTCGCATTTGTTTAATCGTCACGTGGTTATTGTGTACACGTTTTACGCTCATTTTAACATTAGTGAGCGGACTCTGAAACCTAATGGACAGAGGATACTTATTGTCGAGTTTGAACTTTTAACTCTAAGAGCCCAATTCGAAATGTTCACGTAATAATTTGGGAGTTCCAAACTCATTTATGTATTATGGCACTTCCAAACTATAGAGGTACAATTTTGTCAAGTAACTAAATAAAAATTTAGTAGTTAGGTACAAATTATGTACTAAATCACTAGGTAATAAAAAATGCCAAAACGCAATGTGGGATCGCCAGAGAGCATCCATAGAATTCTGGGTATTTTTTTGTATTTACCGGCATTTTGAAGTCTGTAATGTCTGTTCCAGAATAAGTAGTTTTATGCAATCATGTGGACAGCAAAAACTGTGTTAAAACAAGTTAGTTGAATATCATGGGTACGTAGACTCAATTCTCCGCTACGGTGTAGTTTTAGGGGAAATAGGACAGACAGAGTCCAGGTATTCCTTGTGCAAAAACGCTGCATTTGAGCAATTTTTGGGGTGGAGCAATTGGACTCATGTCATCCAATTTTTATTGATAATAAGTTATCGGACATATCCAATGTAATTTTAATAAATTTAAGAGCTTAGTTTAACAATGGCTTATACAAAAATGTTATTATAGTATAAACGAATATCTAAATGACACTTTTCATGATGAATAATTTCATAATGTAAACTATGACATGTTAATTTAACTTTAATGGCGCATGGAATGGCGGTCTTTGGTGTCGGAGGCCAAGATCCACTTCGGGTCGCTGCGCCACAGCAGTAAGTAAGTAATTTAATTTATTTAGGTATGTTAGTTATAGAATTTTAAATCGATATTATATATTATCGTTTTTTTTTAATTCTGTATAATGTGATTGTGTGAGTCGTCCTGAAATGTATGTACCTACGCCTGAAAAGGTAGAGTTTGGTGAGACTACAAAAGTAGCAATTTTAGCTAAACATGTAACCCATTCTCGAAAATATTTCATTTAATAAAATATATTTCATTTATTTTTTCATTTAGAAGTATTCGGAAAACCCCTATTTTTTGTACAAACTTTTTTAAATTAATTCTGTCTGAGGGGTGGGTCAATATTATACATAGGATGAAATATTAAAACGCTTTGTTAAAAATGTAAAACTTGTATTCCATATCATGAAGGCGCATTTCAAAATTTGCAACAAATTACTAGAGATGCCACGAATATTCGTCAACTATTCGGTATTCGGACTAATCGGCCACTTTGCCGACTATTCGGTATTTGGCCGAATATTGCGTTCTATTCGGCCGAATACCGAATACCTCTATTACATCAATTTATGAAGATAATGCACAATTAAAGTGTCACGAAAACAATTATATTTAAATAATAATTAAAATGTGTTTTCGAGAAGTGCTTCAAAGTTATAAATTAAAATTTTGTTATAAATTAAGAGGATATTCAAGCACTTGCTGGCAAATGATTTTATTTTTGTCATGGGCTAGATTTGCTTGACTCATGAGCATACCCCGGACAGACGGGGGCGACTTAGGTTTGATAATAGTGCATAGGCAAATGAAAGTTGAAAATCTAGCAGAAATATGGCTGCAAATTAAATAAATAATAATGAGTTAATAATAATGCTGTCTGTCCGGGGTATGCGTATGAGCACCAAAACTTAAATCTTAGCAAACATTGTCCTTTGTATGCGGTTACCGACTAGTTTTCATAATAAATATGTTTCAAAATGTACACGTGTTTTACCGATTCGTCCGCCGAGTATTCGGCGCTTCGGCTGAGAGTGTGGCCGACTATTCGGTATTCGGCTGTAACTACTATTCGTGGCATCTTTACAAATATTACGACTAGATTTTCGAAGTGGGGAGTTCTACAATATCTGGAAACACCCTCAAAATTACTTAATATAAACAAACTTCAAATTTAAAATTTTCATATAATCAAATCTACTGAAGACGAATCATTTTGATCAAACATGGCGCCAAAAAAGATGCCTATTACAATATTTGAAACGTAGTGTCGGACCAGGCTAACTCTGCAGGGTATTTGCAATGACAAAGTGAGACGGTGTCATCATTAATTACAAATGACTATGAAAATATTAGTTTGTAATGACACTCACTCACTTTGTCCTGTTCAAGTCGACGCAAGGTTGGCTTATATAGATTGTGTCATTCACGAAGACGCGTGCCTTGACTCTTATTGCCATGTTATTAAAGGATAGATTTGACAAATCTGCGCGTCATCGTGGATGACACGAACTATATGGACTCTATATCTTAATGTAAAGAACTGTACACACCAGGCTACTCTTTATATAGGTACTTATATGACTAGTGCACTTAAAAATATGACTAAATAACTTTGCAATCAACAATTGGACCTTGCTATACTAAAAAACAAACGAATGAGTAAAATTCAAAACTTACATGCCTAAGTATATGTTACTATTATTTGTCGTGATCCAATTTTTCGCACAATGTTCGATACATTTCCAATTCCATGATTCATAATTTTGTATACACCGTGTTTTTTTTATTGAATTCCGTTAACTTCCAGGTATCGGTAAACATGTTTAAGGAAACTAAATGACATAGTTAATTAAAAAAAAAATGTTGTTTTTTAATTAATTTCTTTTTTATAAAAAGTAATTAAATGTTGCATATAGCGTTGTTGTAACACGGGCATTACATTTAACTCAACCAAACAATTGAAATCTGTGACAAATCAATGTCATTTCGAACATTGATTATCCGAGATAAGTACCTACTTACGTTTAGTAGCAAATGCATTAACTCATACTAAACACTAAAAAATATGTAAACAGGACCTAAGACAGGTGTACCGCAATTATTGATTATCTCCGAAATATAGTTAATTAGAATACCGGTGTCTTTGAGAAAGTTACTTAATTTAAGCTCAGGGTGCATACCCTTTAAATAAACGGAAATAAAAAAAAAACACGGTGTATAGGGCATTCTCTAATCTCTGATGTTACTAATAAGGTAAGTTGGGGTAAGATTATCTCCGGGCCAAGACAAACACTTAAATCGAATCCTCATACTGTTTGTCTTGCCTCGAGCACAATAAACTATGTTCGTATGTATAAATGTATGAAACAATTCAGTCACGTGCAAATGAAGTCTATGTTTATTCCTCACCAAATGGTATATTTCAAAAATGCTATTACAATTAGTTAAATGCTACTCAAACGCTTTGCTAAAATTGTAAATATATATTCAATTCCTTTACTGAGAAAGTGACAAAACTACTCTCAAGTTAAAAATCATGTCATCGATGTTTTAAGTTATTGATTCCATAAGGAGCTGGGTAAAACTACGTAATATGATTATAAGTTTTTTTAAACACTATAATTTTTAATAACTTTGGCTGACCAAACCTTGTAACCATCTGTCTTGAGTCCGCAGCAAGCTCTCCACAGAAACGTCGTTACGCTCTCATTTCAAAACGACTAGCTAGACTGCTCTATAACTTTTTACATACAATAAGAGAAGGTATACCTGTCTATGGCTGTGATTGGTTTATGTAGCTTCACATACCATAGTTTAAAAAACATCGAATTAATTTTCATACTAAACTTGTTTGTGCTCTATTCCGTTTGTTTTATAAGCTGGAGCTATAAAACTAATTACAAGCATAAATATACCTCATGTCAATGTATGTGTAGTTTCATTACAACAAAATGAGAACGAAAGTCCAAATTCGACCGAACTTGCTGCGGACTCTTAAAGTCTATATGGGTCCTTCTTTTTTTATTTGGCCTGATAATTTCTAGTATATAGTTCCATGAATAATTTAAATAAAAAACGGTTATTTCTATACCAAAAAGTAATTCATAATAACTCTTTGGATATACGTAATTTCTTATACATAATCCACTTTGATTACTTGATTTTAATTTATTAATTAGTTTCTTCCATTTAATCTTAGTGGATGTCACGTGCCATTTTGTGTTTTATATCCGCTGGTTTTATTATTGGTCGATTTTACAATTCCTTTTAGTTGGTGACTTTAGTGTATGGTCTATTTTGGCAAATATTTTGGACCTTATTGACAGTATTGGACCGAAAAAAACTTATAAACCCTAAAAAAATCAAATCAAATCATATCTATTTTATAAAATTATTAATAAAATCTACACGAATATAACAAAACAACAATAATAATAGTAACAAAGATAATAAATTTTGATCACACATATGAAAGGTTAATCCAGCAGATGACATTTTTATAGGAGGCCATTCCGCGTGCTTCGTGCTCACTTTGCCCAGTAAGTTAAGGGAAAAGTGCGGGCACTTATTCTGTCTACAAGTGATGACTCAGTGTAAGGCCTGAGTGGACGCTCGAGTTGGGCGTGCAGCGGGGCGGGGCGTGCGGCGTGCATGTTGAACAAATGCAAACGTATAGGAGCGGCCTTAGTGCACGCTGCTCAAATTACTTGCGAGCCCGACGCCGCGCTGCACGCCACGCCGAACGCTCCGCTTCGAGCGTCCACTCAGGCCTTACACTAAGTCGCGGACAACAGTCGCTGTACTGCCAACATCAATAATAGCGTATGAAACAACGAATCAAAAGTATCTGCCTTGAATACTTTTCTGAGCAATGATTTCAAAAGTAAAAATAGGCCCGTTCATATAATCCCGACCTAACATTCTCGTTTGGTGTGCCTGGATGGAATGTTACAATGCGATTGGTTGATGAGTTAGTATTACGCGCGCGATTGGTCGCAACTAATTGCGTTACACTGCACGATTGGCTCGAATTCGTGAGTGATAACCAAAATAACACCGCTGAACTGGCACCATTCTTAGTGTCCGTAAGGTCCGTCTTTACGAAGTAATAAGTCAATGTTTCTGAGATATATCTCGACAAATCGCTTTCAAAAGTATATATCTGAAACAGTTTAATTGATCTATATGTTGAGACATCTCTTTTTACTAAACTACTCGTATTAGAGAAGTATCTACACTTTTGACGCACAGTCTGATACGCTAATTTTCATGCTGACGTTACAACTTCAACTGATTTGTTTTTTTTTATATGAAACAATCAAAGGTAACTTCTGGCAAAGACGATAATGTGTGAAATTTTAACATACAGTATTGCTATTACAAGTGAGTGCAATTCCAGATGTAAGTATTATATTGTAGGACCTATATACAAATGCGTTTGTTGTGAAATTGCTTGATATTGAGAGTCAAGGGAACGGTAATATATTATTATAGATTAATTGACATATTTCTACACATATATACTTACACGAATATGCATTACAATTCACTTTAATCAAATCGCGTAACAACACTACTAAACACAACTTGTTAAATATTTACATAACTACTGTAACAGACGATATTACTTACTTCACAGGATGGAATGCATAAGCCTAAGCATAATTTAGATTAATCGCAAAAATACAAAGATCATAACTAAACATGGCGACAAGAACTCGCCCGGCGAACTGAGACGTGGTACAATTCTACATCTATCTTGGAGCTTTAATATCAAATACAGGCGACTGTAAAGATGAAGTGAACCGCAATGGATAATTTGAAAAGAATTCGGAAGAACCGAAACGTCACAAACACCACAAGGTTCGGCTTATGCGGGGCCTCGTTTTCCCATATTCTTACATGCTGTGGAGACGTGGACTATCCGAAAGTCTGAAGAGAAGATGGACGCCCTAGAGCTGTGGTGCTGGAGGACAATGCTGGGGATATCCTGGACCGACTTTCGGACTTATGTCTCCAATGTTTTCATCATTAAAGAGCTCCGTATCAGGCAGCGCCTTTCGACTTTCGTAAAGACCCGCATACTCAGTATTTTCGGTCTCGTCTCGAGGCGAAACAATGACTCCATAGAGCGTCTAGTGGTGCAGGGTAGACCGCAACAAGACCGCGTAAAAAACCACCTATACGATGGACTGACCAGATCGAACCTGCCATGGAAGCACCCCTGAACGCATTTGCCAGAATGACCTCCAACTGCGGAAAATGGCGAGAAATCGTACGGCAAGCAACATCTGTGCCTGATGTAAGCAGTTGCCCACGACACTACATAGAGCATAACGGCAAAGAAGAAGAAGACGGTAGCAGACAGAAGAATGTATTGCTACTGGCACACTTGCCCAAGCAAGAGAATTTGAAATAGATGTGGATTGTCAAAGAAAACTTTGTAGCCACAGTAAAATTACTGCCATCTTTCGAGACATGATTAAAACTTTTAGAACGCCATTTGACTTTGATCCTTATTATTTTACTGATAAATCTTAAATTTGTTAAATATCAAACAGTGGCGCCATCTAAGAGATCTAAGGTCAAAGACAAAGTTATGGCTGCATCGTTTCGAGCGATGGCGCCATACCCCTTAGGTTATGCCCGGTAAGATGGCGCCATTTTTGATATTTAACAAATTTAACACATATCAGTGAAAGAATAAGGATCAAAGACAAATGGCGTTCTAAAATTTTTAATAATGTGACGAAAGATGGCAGTAAATTTACGTGGCTACAAAGTTTTCTTGGACAATACACTTCTATTTCTAATTCTCTTTCGTATAATTTGGTAGAATAAATATGTTCGTATTTTTTTTGATAGGAACGAAAGTCAAAACTCAGGATACGAATCGATTAAGACCCTTAATTAAATTTATGGCAGCCGTGTTGTAATCCAAAAAAGGGCTACGACTTTTTAAAACTCCGTTTTCTGAACCTACTGCACCTTAAATATTTGATAATTCTGTATATTTTCCTCGCAATCGGATTGAAAAGCAGAGTATCTCAGGCATAAGTGCACATTTTATGCATGTAAATGAACCATAAAATTATAAGTGCAAAACTGTAGAGATAATTCATATTTGCGTATAAAATCGCCCGCATATCACTTAAACCTTTGGAAAGTAGAGTTAAGGAATAAAATCTGCATATACCAAAAAGTGTCCGATAAAAAACCATAAATAGGTGGCTCTACAATACTTAGAATACTTGAGAAAAAAATATAGTCATAGACAGCGCACTTCACTCCGTCAGTCACGCCTAGGTTCTTAACTACTCTAGCGCTACTCTGGAGGGATTTGGAACTATTATTTATAGCTTACAGCTGGACGCTTTTGCAACAGTTCTGCCTATGGAGATTGTATTCCATGCCTCTACCTTCCATACTTTAAACCTTAAAAATGTTTCTCGTGCTGTGTACAAACTTTCAACTTTTCTCTGAAGACGTTAACTCTAAATGCAAGAGTTCTACTTTGTAACTTTTTATTTATTTATTTTTTTTGTACAGACGTACACATTCTGACTACATAAGTCCTAGAATGTTTTCCAAGATGAAATCATTACTTAGACTTCTTTACTATATTGACAAACAATACAGCTACGTAAAACCGGATTTTACTACTGTTCCGGTTAAATTTAACAAAATACCTAAATTTTGTGTTTCGGTGTTCAAAAACCTACCAAACGTATGTAAAGCTTCAACTACACTATTTATGTACACATTTACACTAAGACTGTTGACTCTTCATTTTAAATCTTCTTCGTCGTCTTCGACGTAAAGTAAATCTTCCATTTTAGTCATAAACTTACTACTTAGCTGCTCAGGTGCTGGTAGGGACTCCTAGAAAGAAAAGGGGGTTTAACTTTGAGATAATTATTAATTTAGGATAAACTAAAGGCGACAACCCGTAGAGTCGGATCAAGCTAACTGCATAGCATTTGGAACGACTAAAGTGTGGCAATTTCATCATTAATGTCAAATTTCTATAAAAATATGACGTTTACAGATACTTCCACACTTTGTTCTGTTCAAGCCCGTGCAAAGTTGGCTTAGTGTACTCTAATGACTTTCCCACAAAAAATGGTGCCAATGATCAATGTTTTTGATTGTCATACATTTTACCCTGGTGCTGGTTGGGTCTAGATACCCACCCAACTAATAAAACACTTTTCAAGTCACTTGATTAAACATATAAAATTTCATTTAAATATAGGTTGTTGTACTCACCCTTAAAGAAGTTAAAGCATGCACAGTGGGGGACAAGCATATGTATATATAAATAAAACAAACATTAAATCCAAATAACATATACGCACCAAATAGGGCTGCCATCTCGAATTTCGCCAAACCCGGACAAAGATTCAAAAAAACCCGGATATTTGGCGTAAATCGCATTTTTTCCCCGGACGAGTCCGAAAATAATATTTTTAAAAAACAAGACCTTTAATTTTACATGTAGTTTTAATGTGCTTCCTTACATGGAAAGTGTCACTTCCAAACTAGGACAAATCCGGGAAAACCCGGACGGATGGCAGCCCTACCACCAAACCATGTACGATACAAAAACATATGAAACTTTTTTTTAATTCTTTAGCAAATAAGTTTTACGAATAGGGACTTGAAATAATGGAAAAAACTAGACTTAATACTAATTAAATTAAAAACTAGGGAGAAATTCAGAACTAATTGTAAATGGGTCAAAACTATTCTCGTTGTCTTGTTTTTCGTCTCTAAAAAAGGTGTAGGTTTTTGTATGAAATGAAATTTAGACTCTAATTTGTCTCATTGTAAATGTAATCTACAGCTAAAAACATATGCAATGTCTTTTTTTTATATTTTATACCAGCGTGACAGAGTGGTCCAAAACAAGACATCGAAAATAACATCGACCCAAGTATATACCTATGAGTGATCGTATATTACCTATTATAAATTAGACTAGGTATCGGCATAAAATAAGATTAAATAGCTGGTAGTCGGGTTGAAATAATAAATAACATTAAAAAACTTTTTATAATTTTTTATTGAGAAAACAAAGTGAGTACAAAACCAAAGCAAATTGTGTTTAGTGCGACATCGACAAATCGTAAATGTTATCAATATAAAAGTAAATCCAAACATTTCATTCACAAATTGAATAAGCGTTCACAAACAAATCCATGCGTTTAAGTACATGCCACTTATATATTAACGGACACATGCAGTAAAAAGCGACATTGATTTTAAGATATCAAACAGTACTTTCCAGACTTGGTGGTAAAGAATCTAACGCAACCTGATTGGTGGGGATGCGTACCAATCAGAAAGTCATACTATGTAGATACTGTAGGTATCAAGATAATACCACAGAGAATTTGAAATAAATGTAGAATGTCAAAAAAAAATTGTAACCACAGTAAATTTACTTCCATGTTTAGAGCATACACATGATCAATACTTTTAGAACGTCATTTATCTTTTATCCTTATTTTTTCTATGTTTTAAAAAGTGGCGCCATCTTACCGGGCATAACCCAAAGGTATGGCACCTTTGGCCTTTGATCTATTAGATGGCGCCACTTTTTGATATTTAACAAATTTAACACATATCAGTGAAAGAATAAGAATCAAAGTCAAATGGCGTTCTAGTTTTTATCACGTGTCAAAAGATGACAGTAAATTTACTGTGGCTACAAAGTTTCCTTTGACAATCCACCTCTATTTCAAATTCTCTTTGATTATACCGACAAGTTAGTTAATTTTTAAACGCTAAAATCTTAAAAACCCTTTGTGGCGTTTAGCACGATATACAAAAATGTCGTCGTCTTTAGACTGCATAAGAGTAAGCCAATGTAATGAATACTGGATATACAGGGTGATTCATGAGACGTGAGCAGGACTAAGCCTACACAATCAGTAAATGTTAATGAACCGTTCATCATCATATTTAAGTAAAACAATCTCGCTTTATTTCTGTTATTTAACTTTTTGGGAAGGACAAATTTGATAATCTACAATCATGGACACCCTCCAACACTTAATTAAGAAAGATAAAACCTCTTTAACCGTTATGACAGCAGTTTGATTATGAAGAAAACAAAATGTCACACTTGAGTGAGATACGATTATTCAAAAGTAACCAGACATTCAATTTGTCACTTGTTATGGATAAAACAAAGGGTGACCATACATGGCGTAAATAAATTAAAACAATTTTTTTTGAACAGTAAAAAATAAAAGAACGTTAATCTCACAAATACTGGTACGAAACAGTTGCTTATAACTTACTGAATGCTCAAGCTTGATCCTGCTCACGTCTCCTGAATCACCCTGTATTCATGCGGTGTGCGCCACGGTGGATTTTAATGAGACAATAACACTTAAATATTTATTAGTATCAAACAAAAACCGCTCACGATTAGTTAAAAAGTTCAAAAAGTAATATCACGAAAGACAACGAATGAGATTGAGACAGTAATCACGCCTGACGTGTTATATCAAATAAGATTTACATCCTTGCCTGTATTGTTCGAAAAAAAGTACCAATTAACGATATCATAAAAGCACACAGTAAACTCTTATTTTCAGAGATTCCTAACGTGGGGTATATATTGTATTGCATCGTTTTCTTGTGTTACATCTTCTAGTAAACTCATTCATGCAATTAGGTATAACTGAAACTGACGAGGCACACTATCAAACGCAAAATCATAGGCAAATTATCATAAATAACACGTAGTCACGATTTGATTACTGTCACAATACACCAAATAATTAAAGATATTGACATAGTTAATAGCATTGGAACCAGTACCTCGATTGCAATAGCACATTAAACCAGACTTTATTGTAAAATGAACCTTTTTCCATAATTGTTACACATCTACACCAAATATAAATTGATATTTAAAATACTACACTTTTATACACAAAGCTAAAAAAGAACTAGAAAACTGTTGTTATTTGCATGATTTTTAGGCAAAATTGTAGGAACATTCACTGTCAATAACTGATGTACAAAACCTCCTCAACTGAAATCATGGCACACATCAGTCTCACTTTTATCCTCGTAAGGCCAAAGAGAATTTGAAATAAAGGTGGATTGTCAATGAAAACTTTGTAGCCACAGTTACTACCATCTTTCGACACATGATTAAAACTTTTAGAACGCCATTTGGCTTTGATCCTTATTCTTTCACTGATATGTGTTAAAATAGGTGAAAATTAAAAAGTGGCGCCATCTAATAGAACATAGGCCAAAGTTATGGCGGCATCATTTAGAACGATGGCGCAATAACCTTTGGCATATGCCCGGTAAGATGGCGCCACTTTTTGATATTTAACACATATTAGTTAAAGAATAAGGGTCAAAGTCAAATGGCGTTCTAAAAGTTTTAATAATGTGTCGAAAGATGGCAGTACATTTACTGTGGCTACAAAGGTTTCTTTGACAATCCACCTCTAATTCAAATTTTTAATTTTAACGTTGTTGTGAAAATTAGAATATATTTCGTTTGTTTGAGAAATAAATGCTACTTTATTTGATTTATGAAAGGTTCCGATAATATTAAAACGGAGTGTACATTGCAATTGACATTGGGACTTACGAGGAAACATAACAAATAAATCAATAATTTAATGACTTCTGCCGAAATGCAACCCAGTGAGAACTTTTCAAGTTACTTCACATTAGTCAGTTATTTACGCAGCTACCATAAACTAAATATATAATGGATATCATAAACCAATTTTATTAAAAAATAAGATTAAAATCATTGAGCAATTACGACTAACTTTGGCGATATTTAACTGTCATTTAAATTATACATTCTAAAATATATTATGGCTTATACGTTCCTGAATACGTACGTACATCAATTTCAAATAACAAATACCCATAAGCTCTGTGACTAACTAGGTACATGCAGCTGCAAAAGTATCTGTGCTACCAGCACATTCGGAAAAACCTAGACATAACTCTTTTACCCATAGTAGGGTAGATATGTTTGCAGCAGTTTGTACCTAATGTTGGCGGACGGAGCGATACAAACAATAGCAAAGAAGAGACGCACTGTGGAAACTTATTCAAGAAAAAATGTTTTAGTGTACATTTCAATTCCTTTGAGTTTTCGAAGATTCATATTAATGACTTTTTGTCACGTGACAACGTGTCTTTTTCCCAGGAAAATATTCGGTAATGTAAAGATATTTTCGATTTCCACTGTACGTAAGTTTCTGAAAGCGGGGCGGAGTAACATGTAACTTAGCGCTGTTACATAAACTTTTTACTTATTTATTCGATATCGATCACAGTTCGTAATACACTGGAAGATTTAACCGTGTTAACCGAAAAGGCTTTCTGGCTATAAATAGATACTTTTGTAATGATTCGGTACATGATTAATACAGGTTTAAAATTTATTAAAAACAGTACGAAGATTAAGTATTTTCTTTTGTACTCTAAAGTTTCTATTCGTGTACATTTTTTACAATTACTCTGTACATTTTTTTATGATTTTTTAGAAACATTTTACTTTTTTTACTAGCTGTCAACCTTTCCGGTGTCACGGCTATATTCATTTTAGACCGGTCAAACTTAGACAAATATTCAGCACCTGAAGTTTTAAGACAATACTGAAAAACGTGACATTAGTACAGTTTTTTGAGAATATTGCTCGATGATTTTATTGTGGCTATGAGAAGTGTACGTAAAGGTTAAGTTCAAAATTACAAAATAAACGAAAAAAAAATAGCCAAGAAAGAACTCGCGGTTGCTACAGCGGCAGTGGGCTTGCATTCCATAGGTACTTATATAGGTACACGACAGTACGAACTATCTGAAATGATTTTTTCGAAAAGGGTTTCCTAAGCTGTTAAACAAAAGGCATTGTTTCTTTTCTGCGCCGCGATGGCTTCCTAATTTCTCATTGGTGAAAAGGATCACGCTCTAAGAGGCAATTTCAGCATTTTACTTATATGGTTTAAATTCAGGTAGCAGCATTCGAAGATAACACGTTTGGGTAATGTAGGACGATGGGTAAGAATATTCTGAGACAACAAAAAGCTGTTACATAAATTTGAGCCATATGTACACGCTTAAATTGGTTTAATCCTTCTCACTAATTCGGTATTCGGTAGCCACCGCGGTGCACAAAAGAAACAATGCATTTTATTTAACAGCTCAGTGTTTGAGGGAAAAAATCATTTGAGAGAATTCGTATTATAGCAGTTAAATGCGTACGAGCGCGGTTGGATACAAAAAAAAAAGTTGCGACCCGCCCCACAGCGCACCCTAGCGGTTTGTAACTACAAGTGTGTTTGAGCCTTTAGAGTGCAATTTGTGTAAGTTTGACCGATCCACACGCTGGCGGAGTTAAGAGAAGCGCCTCGACGGCAGCAGCCATTGCTTGCTGGCGCGCGACGCGTCCAGCCGCTTGAACGACTGAAACATGCAGGTGTGAGGTGCGACATTCAACTTTAAATGTTAGATAATAAGGGTTCGTACACCGAATATATGAGCGTGTATTTGTAAAACCAAAATATGTAGTTAAGAATCTACCTTTAATAGGTATTCATGCATCTTAAAGTGTTTTTGTATTATACAAAAAAGATCTCAGTAAGTAATTTTTAATAAAAAAAATTGTGTTAAAAACATTTATGAAATGAAATAGACCAATCATTAAGCGGTAGTTTTTCAGTTACTAGAGTGTGTATTAAAAAATGTCAGTGTTAATTTATACATTCACTGTAGCATGCATATACATGAACAGGCAAACACACATACAACATGCAACACAAGAGCACAAACAAAATTGAAGCATCCGGAAACGAATTCCACAAAAAGTTTATCCAAATGAAAGAACGACAATGTCAGACGTTGTCTGTGTTTTTATCTATCTCTCTCTCTCTCTCTCTCTCTCTCATTCTTTCTCTTCTCATTTATAATAGCTCACTCTCGCACTACATTTTTCACAATGCCAAATGTAAAGTACTAACCGGTATGGAAGCGGTTGGGCGGAAGTAGACCTTATCTCCGTGCAACAAGGTTCAGTTAACTGTCTCGGGTACTGACCGTTATGGAAGCAGCCGGCGTGAGGCAGCGGTGCATATTCCGCACACGCTGTAGTAGACCTTATTTCGGTGCAGTAAGGTTCAGTTAACAGTGTCTCGGGCACTGACCAGTATGAAAGCGGCCGGCGCGAGGCAGCGCTGCATAATCTCGCACACGCCGTAGTAGACCTTATCTCCGTGTAGTACGGTTCAGTTAACAGTGTCTCAGGTACTGACTGGTATTTCCATAGCAGTCGGGCGCGAGGCACCGCTGCGTGATCTCGCACATGCTGTAGATCTAGTAGATCTCCGTGCAGTAAGGCCGAGAACAGTCTGTACTGACCGGTATGTGTGGGTGCGCGCTGGGGAACGGCTTGATGCAGACGAGCAGCACGGTCATGTTGTCGCAGCCGAGGCCGCCCGTGGCGCAGTTGGGCGCGAGGCAGCGCTGCATGAGCGCCTCGCACACGGCGGCTGGCTCCCAGCCGCTCAGTAGACGGACGCGGCAGAATGATACCACTTCCTGAAACATTACAATATGACTGGGATGTAAATTTGCAAGCTGAAAAACGACATTGATGTTTTAAATTTAGGACCGAGTTTTGATTATTATGCTGACGCTTTATCGAGACCGTGGGCCTCGAGTAGGTAAAGCTGTTCAGAGGTGGCGACTCACAATTTCGTTATGCCCAAATTTGGAATTTGAGGAGGTCCTGAAATGTTTTTGACCTCCTTCCGGCTCCATTTACTTCATAAAACAATAAATCTGATAAGTTATGATTTTGACAAAAATTTCCCTTTCCTATTGTGGAGGAAGCGGTTGCTGAATCTCTTCCTCCACAATAGTTCCCTCGAGTGTTGATAATTATGAGTATTGTGACTCTTTACCTCATTGGACAACACCTCCCAAATGCCGTCGCAAGCGATCACGATGAACTCCCAGTCGTCGTTCAGTTGCCTAACTTGTACATCCGGATACGCTAGAAAAATACAATAAGGTTATAATTAATGAATAATCATATTAGCAAACTGCGAAATTTGAAACCCGGAATTCGGAAGTTAAAATTAAATTCGGATAAAAAGCCCAGAATTCGGAAGTCAAAATTAAACGAATCCGCACGCCGTTCTGGTTTGTAAGCGAAACAGCTCTAATCTCGTGCATAGCAATCTCCCACTTGCACACCGGAGCGAGATACCAAGAATGTGAGAAAGAGAGCAATGTCAAGACCGCGTTACCAGTGACGATCTGATCCCTCGGAGACAGTCTATAGTTCCGCTTGAACACGTAGTCGCCCAGCGCGCGGGACAGAGCCAGGTTGCCGTTAACTCGGTTGAGCTGGACCCAACCCCCGCCCGCGGTTATACGACGAAGCTCCTCTTCGTTGTTCGGCTTGTGGTCGTAAGAGAGCATTTCCACCTGAAAGTGATGATTATATTGTTAATTTTGGGGACTAACCCGAATGCCACGAAAAAATGCCCTAAGGGTTGCAACGCTGGCAGCGTCCAGAGTTTACAGCGTCCTATTCTAAGGCGTCAAAACACGACCAAAATATTCGGCCAATCGCTCACACAATCTTTTGTGAGACAAACTAAGTGGTCAAGAACAAATGGCTACGCAAGTACACGAAATAAACCTATCAGTTTATTTAATATCATAATGACATCACGCAACTTTTCAAGAATTAAGAAAATAAAATAAAAGAGACTACATATCCTAGCAAGAAAATGAATCGAATACCTGATGATGCAAAGAATTTGATGAGGTGTTTTTATGGAGGCTCCTTGGTGGACTCGTAGAGGGCACACTTGTTTAAGTCAAACAAAATGAAAACTTTTGTAAATAATAATAACGAAGATAACCACGAAAGCAAAAACAATGACCAAACCACTGCGCCTCGGACGCTCGCAATAGGCCTAGAGTCACCCACGTTGTCAGTACAGTGTTCTCTTTGATAAGTACCACCACAGCTATAGTTGTGCCGTTCTCGAGAACGTTCCCCATTTTGTATGGAGAATGTTCTCGCGCGAGAACATTCCTTATACATAACGGGGAACGTTCTCGAGAACCGACACTGCCGACCTTCTATTGAAGCATGTCTTCTCACATAGCCGGTTCCATGATTAAACCTAGTAAACTAGTCACCGCGCCGCCTCCGCTCGCTATAGCAATAGAGTCGGCCACGTTGGCGCAGTACAGTGTTCTCTTTGGACAGTACCTACCACGACAGCGACACTGCCGACCTTCTCTTGAAGCATGTCTTCTCACATAGCCTGTTCAATGGTGAAACCTAATAAACTATTCACCGCGCCACCGACGCTCGCTATAGCCCTAGAGTCGCCCACGTTGGCGCAGTACAGGGTGTTGTCCTTGATCAACACCACCACAGCGGTGCTGCCGGCTACTTTCTCTTGAAGCATGTCTTCTTCTAACATAGCTTGGTCCATGTCAAGGAAACCCTAGAAAATCAAGTACTAGATTGCTTACGCTGTTTTAGCATCTCACACTAGTAGTCATACTTACGAACGAAATTTATAATTATATGCCAGATGCTGAAAACAGCAAGCCATTAAATTAAGGGTATAAAATATTAGAATTTTTGATACACTGAAATATATAATGAAATAACTGCAAAAGATAGTCTCAGTCTTAAGCGTATATTTCTATATCTAATAAGAATTCAATTATTGTTTATTGCGAAAAACAAGATGTTACAAATAGATACAAGGTTGGTCTATTCTAAGACAAAACAAACCGTGTTTAGACTTTAAAGTCTATACAATCGTTGAAAATAGTTTTTTTTTTGTGGTTTTTGTGAACGAAATCTAACGGGACTTCTGTGAACCTTCGTTATAACATTTAGCGACCCTAACCCTCACATTGTAGCAAGGATATTATCACATGCAACGCTAAACGTTGCGAGGTCGAGTTCACACGCGAACTCCTTGTACCCAGTAATAATTAAATAACCATTCATAGACCTTATTGAAAGAACATAAGGTTCACAAATGATCAGAACACGCAAGGCCTTGTAATAGTTCACATCATTAACGAAAATAACACTAAGGAGCTAAGGAGTTTCCATATATGTTTGAAATCTGAGATGAAATTTCAACAAAACATTACAAGCAAATAAATACCGACCTTATTTTCTCTGCAAGAAAATTGTAAAGACAGTTTATGCAATATTCAGTTTAACTATAATAATAATATATTCGCCGAATCCTTGCCATTAGGCTGTCTAACAATATGTAAGTACATAATTGCTCACGCTGAACGAGGAAAGGTAAATGAAGTGATTCTGTTGGTTCTTAACAAACGCATCCCTCGATACGCATCCTCGCACCTCTGGCGGAAACGCAGCCTAAGTCGAGAATCGGTTGGAACCAAACAAGAAATGATTCATAGGTGAAAGATATCAACTCATTAGGGCTTTAAAGAATTTTGTCAAAAGTAAGCACAATATTAGGGGTAGAATAGTAAATACAAGTCAGTGATTCATAACTCTTGCCAATTTTATATGTCTATCTATTATACATACATATCGTCGTCTAGTACCCGCCACAGAAGCCTTATTATGCATACTTTGGGAATAGATCAAGTTGAGTAAGGCTTAGAACGCACTGCGATTGATTTCTTACGGTTTCAGTCTAATTTCTTGCGGGTTTAGTCTTGCAAGAGCGAGCTCTTATGAAGCATGCCGTACGTTAGACTGATTGAGTGTGCAGCAAAGGGCGTCAACTGGATACCTAGTCCTAAATTAATTATGTATTGACAGCCACACTCTTGAAGGACCATTGGTAGGCCTTAAGGGAATTGTCAGTTAACCCTTTGACCGCCAAAGACGTCAACTGACGCGCGCGGCTCCAGCCCAATATTTTTTTTTTATTTTTTTTTTATTTAATATATATATAATATTAGCACTAACAGATAAACCTTACATGCTAACACTCAGGTTACATTTAGGTATATTTACTTCTTAACTTATAATAGCAATATACAATACATTATAAAGAATCTAAAGAATATATTTATTTCAAGAATTTGGCATTACAAGAGCAGCAGTACATTGATCCCCACACTAGACTTAGCCTGTAAAACTATATCAAACTTCGTACATTCCGACAATGTTCACGATGACGCGCGTCCGATAGGCGTGACGTTCAAAGGGTTAACAGTGTAGATGGTATGAATAAAAATACCTGTTTCATAGCCTCTTCAATGTTCCCCAGATGGTACTCCGGGCGCGCCGTGATGAACTTGTGAAGATGTTTACCGGCGTACTCCGCTATGTTCGCTCCTGAAAATTAGACGACTTAGTTTACACTGGGAGGTTCTCAATGAGGAAAGCAATTGGATGGTTTTAGCCTTCTGACTGTATATGGTTTCAGTAAATAGTTAAAGACAGACCATCTTCTGTCTCTCACTCATCGTACATAATATTAATATAATATTTAACGACCGCCATAAACTTTCCATAGCTTTCGCCAGCCTTCCCTATTAGTAGGGCGCGCCCCACGACGGTAAGCACATTCATAAAAAGGGGTTATGAAAATATAATTTTTGCAACAAAGGTAGTCAACGCCAAAAGGTATAGAAAGTGGGGAAACTAAGCTCGTGACAAGTTTTGGCTGTAGCATTTGTGTAAGAGGTTATATTGCGTCCGATTAGGTGAGATCAGTGAGCCAATGCGAGATCCCATATGCATAAACGGGCGTCGAGCCCAAGCCTGTCAAAGTCCTTGGAACTGTCAAGAGAACGCGATGGCATTTCAATAGCTTAGCGGTAGGTAGATCTCCAGTCGAGCCCTTAACCATCCCACAGAACCAACCTCCGTGTCCATCGTATACCGCGAAGAACGCCGCCCCTGGGTCGTCCGGCAGCGATAGTATGTGCGTATGCGAGTCATCCATAGACACGCGCCAGCCCTGTATAATACGAGAATATATTAATACAGAGACCACGAAAAAAGTCCTACGCACATGAGACAAGTTATACACGCTAAAAGTATACATCTATGTTGGATTAACCCTTTGACAAGAAACGTGAAAGGTCGTGAGTTCAAGCTCCTATGGCAGTCTGTTAAGCACTGTGTGTCTGCGAAGCACTGGTGGCCTAGGAAGCGCTGGTTGCCTAGCGGGAAGAGCATGCGACTTGCAATCCGGGTCGCGGATTCAAACCCCGGCTCGTACTGATGAGTTTTTCGGGACTTATGTACGGAATATCATTTGATATTCACCAGTCGCTTTTCGGTGAAGGAAAATAACCGGACTAATCCCAATAAGGCCTACCTAGTTGGTTACTAAGTTCTGTTACTCGATTTGCAACCTCTTTATTTCCGTTACCTAAAACAAATGCTACCGAAAAAATGACAATGTGGTGGATTTATGAGCTATAATTATATACCACACATAACGCTTATCTCGTCGTATCTATAATGAATTGGGGCCTAAAAGAAAATCGTATCGCAGTAATTGCATTGCACAAATGTGGGCGCCCGCCAAACATGATTTTGAAGTTGCTTGAAAACCTAAAAATCAACAAACAATTTGTTTATCGCACAATTAATAGATACAATAGTACTCAGAGCTTCGATGACCGCAAGTCTGAAAGACCACGCACCGTTCAAACCCCAGCTCTAATAAAGGCAGTGAAGGCGAAAATTGCATGAAACCCCGTCCGGAAGCAAAAGCAAAAGAACTTTTGCTTCCGGAGAGAAGAGAAGCTCCCTAAAAAAAGTTATCAATGGAGACCTTGGACTACACGCTTACCGCAGACAAAAAGGTTATTTGCTTAATGGACGATAAAAGACCATGAGGCTAGAGAGAAGTCGCGTGCTATTGAAGCGGTACGCACGAAATGGCCACCGAAAAATACTATTTACAGATGAAATTTTTTTTACCATTGGAGAATGTTGTAACCGCCAGAATGACAGAGTGTATGCAAAAAACAGTCAAGAGGCGATTGCGGCTGTTCCGAGAGTGCAAAGAGGCCATCATCCCTCTTATGTGATGATCTGGCTGGGTGTGTCATACTGAGGGCTAAAACACACAAAGGTGTGAAAACTGGGGCCAAAGTTTACCAGGAAACCGTTCTCGAACCAATAGTGAAGCCTTTAAGCCACACCCTATTTCAAAACCAGCCATGGGTCTTTCAACAGGACTCAGCTCCTGCACATAAAGCAAAAACAACTCAAGCCTGGTTTCGAAGGAACACAATTGACTTTATTGCCCACGAAGACTGGCCGTCCTCCAGCCCGGACCTTAACCCCCTGGATTAGGCCATATGGCAGGTTATTGAGGAGAAAGCCTGTGCTTAACCCCACCCAAATCTTGACTCCCCCAAGTGGGCCATAGTTAAGACAATGACGGAATTAGACATGACAATCGTGCGTGCCGCTATTGATGACTGGCCTCGTCGTTTGAGGGTCTATGTCTATGTCAAGGCCAGAGGAGGCCATTTTGAATGATATTGTCATATGTAATTCCTGATTTTGTGTAATTCATTTTAATATATAGTTTATTCAACTTTCGTTCTTATATTTTATGTAGATAAAGATTATTTGCAGTAACAGAATTTAGTAACAAACTAGGTAGTTTACCCTCTGGGTTGGAAGATACCACTTTCAGATGGCAGACGCTTTCGTTAAAACTAGTGCCTACGCCAAACCGAGGGATTAGTTGCCAAGCGGACCCCAGGCTTCAATGAGCCGTGGCAAAAAGCTGGGACAATGCGAGGAAGAAGAAAGGTACATATAATAAATTAAAATAATGTATTATGATAAAATACCAGGTTACAAATACCGTACTGTCACCTCAATACTTTCTGTCAACTCAAAAATTTATGCATTTATTTGCAAACGTTAAAGCCCGACCAGAAATATACTATGATCATTGTAAAGAGGGCGCTGTTATTCTCTTGTATAGGGTGACAGTTCAGTTTAGTATGAAAAATTTAGTTCCAATGAAACTGCAACATGGCGCATGATCATACATTACTAGTCAGGCATTAGTTACTGTCCTGCCAGCAAAATGCCCCCTAGAGTGCGATGGCTATGGCACTGAATTTATGTCCAGCTGGTTCCTTACACATCCATCCAAATAGTGGTGAGAAAGCACCTAGTAATAGACAATTTTTTTTTCAAAAGAAACCTATCTATACCCTTTAGGAAATAACTTGCACATTGCTCATTGCAAGTTATTTCTCTTGCTGGCATATCATATAGTTTTGCTTACCTGCATGCATGACGAGCCAATGAGGAAGCGGGAATCCTGGCATGTTGTAGACTGCTTCTCTGTCACCGGCTCCGAGAGGGTCTGACCCATAACTCTAGACAATGCAAGAAATATCCCCTTTTACACACCGCTTTGATTTTTGATGATAACTAGATCATTTTATCATTTTTTATAAGTAATTATAATAAAATAATTTTAACAAGCAGAATTGTCTGCAAATAATGCTAATGCATGTGATGTTAATAGCATTATTCGCAGACGTTTCTGCTTGTTAAAAATTAATTTAGTATGGGTAGCATATTGTAACTGGTGAACTATGGCTCAGTTGGCAGAGCACTGGAGTATCAGTAGTCTCACCCAAGGCAGTAATTTTTCCACTTTTAAATATATTCTAAGCATAATTATAATAGTTAAAAAATACTAGGACCAATTTTCTCTGATAATAATTAAGTTTTTTTTAGTTATGACTAACAATTGCACATCTGCCATTTGTAATCTGAACTATTTAAACAGCTGGATTATTATTTACAAAAAGTTATTGAATTGATATTTTATTGTATTATTCACAATGAATTGTAAATACAGTATGGTTTACCTAGAGAATGAATCTATGTAAAAATAATTACTTGTTTTACAACTTTACCTCCAGACTCTGTCACTACAATGTATATTCAATATGGAGAAAAAAAAAATTACATGAATAAGATAAGATAAGAATAGCCTTTATTGACCAAAATAATAATTCATTACATATAAAATTTTACATGAATTCATATGGCATTTATATTGATTTTAATAAATATAATTTAATACCATTGCTTTTCATTAATTATTTAGTCTGCCTTCTTGGCATAGGCCTCCTCCAGCTCTCTCCATAGCTCTCTGTTCTGTGCTGTCCCAATCCAATTAACTCCCGCATGCTTCTTGATGTCATCCAACCATCTCATTTTTGGTTTACCTTTTCTCCTCCTTCCATCTCTAGGATACCATTCCGCTACCTCTCTATCCCACTTATTTTTACCCTCTCTTGCCATAATTACATGAATAACCCAATAAAAAGCTGGTTATCAGTTTAACATACACAACTTTAAATAACTTCACAATATACAGTTGTGGTTAGAATTAAATAACTTCACAGTATGCAGGTGTGGTCAGTATTAAATAAGTTCACAGTATGCAGGTGTAGTCAGTATTAAATAACTTAACAGTATGCAGGTGTGGTCAGTATTAAATAACTTCACAGTATGCAGGTGTGGTCAGTATTAAATAACTTCACAATATAATTACTTAACTATCTATTGAACATCTTTGTAAATTTTTCTGCATACACAGACACATATACCACACACACACACACACACATACACCAATTTAAATTTATATGTTAAATTTTCATTATCAATGATTCTAAATTTTTATCTAAAATTGTATAAATAAAACATCTCCCGCAACTAAATTTCTGGGAAGGAGTGCTGTTTACCCTAAAGTACAGGTTATACCTTTTTAGGAAGCAGAATTTCTATATCAACAAAATATTTGTAATGTAAAAATAAAATGAAAATAAATAAATCTTAGAAATCTTAAATCTTATTATGCAGCAGTGGTCAATATTAACTAACTTCACAGTATGCATGTGTTCAATATTTTTGTTTATGAATCGCAAGAGACACAATGTACAAATACAAAAACAAAGCAATTCTAGAGCCACTGCATTCACTGATACACACGAACTAATCTCTTGCACAAAAACAAAACAATTATATCACAGGGGTTATCAAATGAAAACGTCCTCTGTTTGTTTACTATAGGTAGAATTCAATGCAGATTCAAATTACATAAACAAAATAGGCAATATACTAACTAAATCTACTTTTAAACTAAAAGCATTGCACGAAACGTTGAACTAAACGTTTCAATTCGTTTTATACGCGCGTTTCGGTTGGCAACTAGTCCTTACTTTCAGTGAAATTTAACACCAACCAAACTCTAGTACTTGACACTATGACTAAGTTCTGATGTCATTCGCATATACGTATCTTATGCAGAGACTTACCCGAACAACGGCAAGACAGATTGTTTGTTGAGCGATCTACAAGTGCCTTTTAACGGATATCAGCCGTATTATCGAAATTAAAACAAAAAACATGATAACAACTACCTACAGTGTTTATCTAACGCCTATAACTACAACTACACAATTGTCATATGAAATATTTTACTCACAGTTAAGAAAACACTAAAACGTCTGATGAACTACAAAATATCTTAATGTTTACTTGCAAAATAAATGCTTTATTTATACGAGTAGCTCTTATGAGATCGAAATGCGTAAATATACGAAACGTCAAGTTGACAGCTACCATAGAGAACATAAACCAAAGTTATGTGATTCGTGGACCGTGCAATTTGCTCTCAGTTTTTCCGCCACTAAACACTTCACGACATAGACCAGCAAACCCCGCTAAATTTAAACGTGGTGAGCGTTATCATATTATCAATTCATTACAAAACATAAGTGTGGTCATTAAGAAAAGCAGTACCGGCTTTTCTTTAACAATTAACATATGTAGGAAGAAAAGAATTGGTGGTCCGGATCTTTAACTAACCTGATAATTCTAGACGCCGCGGAAAGGGCCATATCATCAGTTAATACACTAGTATTTATGCAACGTGATTTATGCTTTTATATCACAGTTTATCACAAGGCTCGGGAATATTAATAAAACACTACAAAAAACACATCAAAATAAATAAAATAAGCAATGAAACTTACACAGAATTTTGAATGACGTGTGATTTGAAGTATTGATATTTGATTACTAGCCAGTAGGTATTTAATATTGTTTTTATGCAACGTAAAGCAAAGAGTTTTTTCCATTTTTTTAATGATAGAGTCTGTTCGGAAAGAGAAGAGTCGGGGAATGTAATGGACCCCATACATTCCACGACTCTGCTCTTTCCACGCAGACTCTATTGTTGTTTATTGTAAACATTAAGGTTTATTATTGTTAATCAATTTAGTTTAGGGCACTTTACGGCATATACATATATTTATTTTAGGGCATTTTAC
Source organism: Cydia pomonella (assembly GCF_033807575.1). Lineage (NCBI taxonomy): Eukaryota > Metazoa > Arthropoda > Insecta > Lepidoptera > Tortricidae > Cydia > Cydia pomonella. The sequence continues at coordinate 14,413,193 of NC_084716.1, read as the reverse complement.
TTTCCAAGTGCGTTTTTTTTACGATAAGCAATTAAAACTTATATATTACAGATATTTAACTCCCCTTTTCGTAAATAATGAATAATACTTCGTAAATTGTTAAAAAGTTACCCTCAAGAAACACTAGAAAAGTTTATATGGTCTGTCAAACAACTTAGTCAGTAAAAAAAAGTGCTAAGTAAATTAAATTTTCTATGGAACGATAACACTTCGCGCCTACATTTTTCAAATTTGCTGCTTTTTTCTTCTGACGGAAAGGGCTTGACAGACTATACTTAGTGATGTTTTTTTAATACACATATATTTAACTATTTTTACTTTCCTCATGTTCGAAATTAAAAGTAGACTGTTTAACTCAGGTGAAAGCACACTACGTTCGAGCACTAATTCAATTCAATATTTTTAATTCGAATAATACAATCCATATTAGTGTTAGTACATAGCACAGCAAAACTTATAAATCTATGTTAGTGACACCTATAACAACAAACAAAAATAAAAATAATAATAAACATTAATTAATAGCGGCGCGGTGCGGCGAGCGGCGGCGCGTGCAGCCGTACCCAGCGCGTACTAAACTACCTCGACTGAAATGAGTGCCTTAATTTGCATCCCTTGGTTAAAAATCTACTATTGTATCATAGACGTATTAAATATTAAAGTGATTAAAGTGACGGCCGTGTCATTTTCACATCGCCACCTCAATTTTATGTCTCGTGATGTGCCGATTTATTGTTCCCCAATACGTTTAGATAAGAACCCGACCAGTACCTGGTACACCACAGGCACGGATTTTTCCTTCGTAATTAATTACGATTATTTACCAGTACCTATATACATTAATTATTGACTGTGATCGATTTGAGTTAAATATATCATCGAAGGTACCTCGCTCATGTAAAGCCGCCTCGCCATTATTAAATATGTCCCTACCTCAATTTTGACACCACATTTTGTGGATTACCTATTGCAACTTCGAAACAATTTGTCCGATGTAGAATAGAATATAATAGAATAGATTTTATTTTTATTGATTGTAAAAAAAAAGTTTTTGAAAAAAGAAATACATTCGACCAAACCAAAATCTGGCAAATGAAACATCGGACAAACATATTTCTAAGTCGCGATATGATACCATTGCAATCTGTCGAAATCGATCATAGCTGAACCCATATCCAATAATTCAATTTAATTTAATTCAAAATGAGCCAGCTTAAGGATTTAAGCTAGTTTCCCTCCAGGGCCTGACTTATCTTTCCACACTGTATATCATTGTCTACTTAGCACAACACAAGCCTTATTGAGCTTACTGTGGAACTTAGTCAATTTTTGTAATAATGTCCTATAATATTTATTTATTTATTTATTTTATTTATTTAAAGTATTGATTCAAGATGTTTTCATCAAAATATGCCAATACCTACTAATTGATAAACGATACACAAACATATTTATTGCTCGATTGCTATAAATGCCATAATATCATTCATACCGAGGTCGAGTTAATATAGAAACTAAACACCGTGATGTAGCAATATGACGGTTAGTTGACGAAATGTGACATCAGATTCGCTGTGGCGTGTACATGGCATGGGAAAAAGGTTAGGATGTCAAATCGCTTGCGTTGCATGCTCTGCAAGCGGTATGTCAGCTTTCATATAACGCCACACATTACAACTTTCATCTACTTCGTATTCTACTATTCGTGTCTACTAGCTGTCTATGTACGGAGAGAGCCGCAGCCGTGCTGCCGTGCTATTTGAATGAGAAGTAACGCGGCGTAGGATGTTTACTTATAGCAAAATACTGACTAAGAGCATGTCGGACCATGCTCAGTACCTATTAACTCTATTAATAATAATAATAATTCAGCCTATATACGTCCCACTGCTGGGCACAGGCCTCCTCTCATGTGCGAGAGGGCTCGGGCTAGAGTCTCCACGCTAGCCCAATGCGGATTGGGGACTTCACATACACCTTTGAATTTCTTCACAGATGTATGCAGGTTTCCTCACGATGTTTTCCTTCACCGAAAAGCTAGTGGTAAATATCAAATGATATTTCGTACATAAGTTCCGGAAAACTCATTGGTACGAGCCAGGATTTGAACCCGCGACCTTCGGATTGAAAGTCAGACGTCATATCCACTCGGCCACCACCGCTTTTTTAATTATTAATTAAATTTTTTAATTATAAATTATTTAATTAACTCTATTAGCAAGCTAAAATTAGTACCTTACCTATTTATAGTTCAGTAGACTAAATACCTACCTACGTAGTTACCTAAGCTGGAGAGAAACAGACGGATATAGTGAAACTAGTTGACTAAGGGACCCCAAACACAAGAGGTGTACTTTACAAAAGTATTGGTTCAAGATGTTTTCATTAAAATATGCCAATACCAATTGATAAACGACACGCAAATATATTTATTGCTCGATTGGCATAATATCATTACCAAGGTCGACTTAATAGAAACAAAACACCGCGATGCACGATGTAGCAATATGACGGTTAGTTGACGAAATGTGACATCAGATTCGCTGTGGCGTTTACATGGCATGGGACAAAATCGTTTGCGTCACGTATTCTGCAGGTGGTGTGCCAGCTGTCATGTAACTCCATACATTACAACTTTCTTTTAGACGAGCGAGTGTTCGGTATAAAGCCAAATTGAAAACCATCTCTGTCACTCTTTTACGACAGCGGCAAGTGAGAATGAGAAGTTTTAGTATACGCTAACGCAATGCGACGCCAGGCAGTAGTGGTAATTTTTCCATACAAACGTTCTCCGCATTTTCTTCTCTGGATTTTGGGCCTAGATGAATATTTTTTATGCGTTCAATATTACCAGAACTTGCCTGTGTGTTTTACTTTTCTTTTATTCTTGTTTTATAAGAACTAAGTTACTTTAAAAAGCGCTAAAAACGGCCAAATCAATGCGCTGTAAGCAGACGCTTAGCATACAAAGTCAGGCACAATAAACGCAAAAATCAAAACGGTCAGACACAGATAATTTTTTTCTCATTCTGTTCCCAAAATTTCATTGCGATTGATCAAGTTTTGGAGCAGGAAAATGGAGACCTCGATTTCTGAGGTTCTTTTACGCAGGATTTTTCGCTTAAGCTGCAGTTGTACTTATCGCATTAATTTTAGGAGCCACCCCCGTTACAACAGTGCGACGGAGGATATTTACCTAAAATTTGTCAAGTCTGAGGGGGGCTCAGCTGTGGTATTTCCTCTTAAATGAAAATGAGGCCTCCGCCTAAAACTAGGTTATAGCTTAGGTGCGTAGTCTATGCGTGCGCCGATGTGGGGAAATCTACCTACAAACTTCGCTTCGATTTTTTTAATTTTGATGATGATTAAAATGACGATCAATCACATCACACTCGCTACGCTCGTGGTTCAAGTTTGGAATCTTTCGCTTGCTCGGGTATCAATATTAGCACGAGCGGTTAAACAAGTATGTGAAGATAAAGATAAAGATATTTTATTATTCAAGTAGGCATATTAAAATGCGCTTATGAACGTCAAATAAAGCTACACCGGCTCTAACCCTACACCTCTGACCCGCGAAGATTTAATTCCCCCCTCAATTGGAGGAGGGTATCCCAATATGGACCGCGATGTACTTTGCCCCCTTGTAAAACAAATAACTATTATCGGATGGGCAACCTTAAACTTTTCCATCCTGAGAAAGCGGCATTTGTTCTAATCAATAGCCATAGAAGTTTTAAATTACACTGGGAGTCCGAAACTGATACCACGATGTTCATTCACTAAAATCGCCTACCAGGTCTTACGTTCAGGCAAACCAGTTCAAATACATTCTCTGAAATATGCATTTTTAGTATGAATCGCGGGGTCATAGTTACATTGGTTTATTTGAGCCTGTTATTCAGCTGCGTTGGATAAGTAAGGGAATACATCGCCTAGCCATTCAGTATCAAGTAACCGCGCGGCGCGAAAGTACGCGCACAGACTTAAAGAAAAAAAAACTTTTTTTATTTTTTTAGTTTTAATTGTCTGTGGTTTGTGTTTATAAACATGGCGTGTCCTATGAGGTAATAATTTTTAATTTGGTTATTTAATACGTATGTATTTTATTCTATTAAAAAACATTATTTTACTAATTGTAAGTAATCACCAAAATTTTATTTTGAACTGTAATTCCGTAGGTATTTTTAAAAGTAAAAACTGGGAAGTGTAAATAGTTTGCAAAGAGACGTAAAAACGTTATGTGGGTAATTTTCAATGGTTTCAAGTAACACGCGTTCCAAGTAAATTAAGTGGTATTGTTTTAATTCTTCATACCTACCTAGCTTAGTAGCTTGTTTTAAACTAAATGATTTACTTCATTCTTAGATAATATTGAATTAAACACAAGTAATTAGTACGGTTAGTACCTACCTACCTGAAGGTACTACTTTTACTGTAAATGACATTGTGTAAAATAGATATATATAAAAAAACCTAATACCTCTGTCATTTATTATGTAAATAAAGATTTTGTTAAATAAAAGGCATGTTTTAGAATATTAAATTTTGCAAATCTCCGCCGCTAAATATTATTTGTCTGTTGCTTCAAATTCTGAGCTTAGCTTAAAAAAATACACTATAAATATTTATTTATTTAAAATAATAAATACCTAGTTTACAACGTTTTTAATTAATTATGCAAATGTTTCAAAATACATTTATCCATATACAATTTGAATGGCGCGAGATGATGTAACCTTTATTTACTGTGTCAAATTTCTATGTTACCATGAAATATCCAATTCGAAATCAATAATGTATTCTAATACAAGTTTATTAATGTTTTCTCTTTACCAGTATATAGCATTGATTCACAACTTTTAAAATCATCGATATCCTGTACGTACACATGCATTTACCATCGACTCCATTAGGTACTATGATATAAGTGTTCATTCACCTCGCCAAAGCTAATCCTCGTCATATACTAAAAGACTTACAATAACCTGGTTTCTTAATATCACCTGCACGGTATTAGCAGAGTACACTCTGAAACCACCTTTCTTACAACATGTAAACGGCCACCCCTCGTACAATAGAGTTAAATAAACTGATCTATTATTTTCGGTGATACTCATCCTATTCATAAAATCATCTCATTCAGGGTTAAAAAGAGAGTTGACTGTAATGCTTTTTAATATTTTTTTATTACAAGATTGGTTACTTCAGTTGTAATAGATAAAATCCGATGCATCTATAATAAGTATAATACCCAGCCCCACGCGCCGATTTAATTACCTACTCTAATTAGAGTCAGCAAGCTTTAAATTAAAAGCAGACTAAAATACTTTTTGGCTCAACCGGCTACCGGCATCCTCATATAGACACGCGGTAGCGTGTCAAGCCAAGTTCAAAAGAATAGAACTGGTGACGCAACGGCCGTGACCGTGTGTCTAACCATTTCAAGCCACCTTCGACCCTTACGTAACTCAAAATCTAATATTGAACATAAACATATGAAAAATGGTTCTAACTAATATTAAGGCTAACTAGAACGGCGAAGAACCCCAAATTTCATGAACCGGTTATTAATATACATACATCTAATAATCGGGGTTTTTCTCAATGACTGACTGACTGACCTGACATCAAAATCCTAACCCACTTCTAGATGGCCTAGCAAGTTGAAATTTAGCGTCCAGCTGAGCAATTGTGTGGTTTCGAACCTAGGATAAAGAAGCAGTTTTTTTACAATTTGTAATATTTTATAAAAAACAGTTTTTATTTACACACTAAGCGCCTATCGAGATTTCTGCAAAAGTCAGCCGTGACCCATATACATCTCAATTCGTTTCCTGGCGAAGTCAACAACTATGTATATCCTTAATATTGAACTTGGCGCTCATTTCACATTTATGTGTTTGATGGGATTTGTTTCAGTTGGAACCAAAGTTCATTGAATCAAATCAAAGTGCGGACTTTAACTGATTCATAACTAGTGATGGACAAGATAAAAAAAAAAACGTTAGAATGGAACGGTGTTCCCAATTTAAATTCCCATGTAATATACAATTAAATTAAATATACAATTAAATTTCTCTAGACTAAAATTAAAGCTAATTATATAGGTAATAGTTCATAGAAGAAAACAAGCCAACAATTTAAATTATTTTCTTACCTAAATAGAAAGTTATATGTCAGTCATTCGAAATTAACTAACAGTGCTAGAATGGTATAATAATTACTTGGGCATTTATTCCCAATAAGGATAGAACGAATAATATTTACAACACAAACACAAGTAAATGATCTAAAACTAAACTTAAGTATACGAGTATAGTGATATTTTCGTGAAACATCCGAATTGCATTAAAGTCCCATTATAGTTCATTAGATATGTTAATAAAAAATGTCGAGCAGAACATGTTCGCCGTAGCGACTTTGAATGATGAAATATCAGGCAGCGTTTCAATGGACGCGCGTATTTTTTGCTGACTGACCGGTTCGGTTCCGTCGTTCTTCAACTTTTTCTGAACCGTTATAAGTGGACTGATATTTCTTAGACGGCTTCCCATTAATTATTACTTTGGCGATGATTGGCGTGTTCCACGACTTTACTCGCGTGCTAATAAAAGCATTCTCGTAATCCCGTAAGTATACATTATACTTGACTTTATACCTACAATTTTACAGTAACTTCACGAGAATTCTTTCACGAAAACTACATGGAACAGTAACACTAATATAATTGCTAGATTTGTGATATTTTATAGTCAATAAACTAAGAGCATCATAAAATTATCTCGAAATAGATTTGAATCAATTAACGACAGAGTGCATTTTGTCACACAACTATAGTCGTTCGATTTGAAGCTGGCCCGAAGTGGCCAATCTTTTGTCTATTGTTAACTAAAACCGCGCGTGCCACTACCTGCAAAAAAAAAGCGGCCAAGTGCGAGTCGGACTCGCCCATGAAGGGTTCCGTACCATTTATGACGTATTAAAAAAAAAACTACATACTAGATCTCGTTCAAACCAATTTTCGGTGGAAGTTTGCATGGTAATGTATATCATATATTTTTTTTAGATTTTTGATTCTGTTATTTTAGAAGTTACAGGAGGGGGAGGAACACATTTTACCACTTTGGAAGCGTCTCTCGCGCAAACAATTCAGTTTAGAAAAAAATGATATTAGAAACCTAAATATCATTTTTGAAGACCTATCCATAGATACCCCACACGTATGGGTTTGATGACAATTTTTTTATTTAATTTTATGACGTATTAAAAAAAACTAATTACTAGATATCGTTCAAACCAATTTTCGGTGGAATTTTGCATAGTAATGTACATCATATATTTTTTTTAGGTTTATCATTCTCTTATTTTAGAAATTACAGGGGGGGACACACATTTTACCACTTTGGAAGTGTCTCTCGCGCAAACTATTCAGTTTAGAAAAAAATGGTATTAGAAATTTACATATTATTTTTGAAGACCTATCTATAGATACCCACACGTATGGGTTTGATGAAAACAAAAAATATTTTTAATTTTATGACGTATTAAAAAAAACTACTTACTAGATCTCGTTCAAACCAATTTTCTGTGGAAGTTTGCATGGTAATGTACATCATATATTTTTTTAGATTTATCATTCTCTTATTTTAGAAGTTACAGGGGGGGGGGACACATTTTACCACTTTGGAAGTGTCTCTCGCGCAAACTATTCAGTTTAGAAAAAAAAAATATTATAAACCTCAATATCATTTTTGAAGACCTATCCATAGATACCCCATACGTATAGGTTTGATGAAAAAATATTTTTTGAGTTTAAGTTCTAAGTATGGAGAACCCTCAAAATTTATTGTTTTTTTTTCTATTTTTGTGTAAAAATCTTAATGCGGTTCATAGAATACATCTACTTACCAAGTTTGAACAGTATAGCTCGTATAGTTTCGGAAAAAAGTGGCTATGACATAATAGGACAGACAGACAGATATGACGAATCTATAAGGGTTCCGTTTTTTGCCATTTGGCTACGGAACCCTAAAAAGGGTCGTATAATTCTAATTAGCACCTGAGCGCGAGCTAATCCAACGCTCAAAAAACCAGTGTAGGTGTGCTCTCCGAAAACGCGCCTTTGTTACGCATATCGAGGACACTTTTTAGACTGGTTCGGTAACGTTCGACTCGCCGGCACTCAATAAACGTATAGGGACCACACAAGAAATAGCAAATATATATTTTTCCATTTGTTCATTTTGAATCTTATTTCAATTACCATAGGAGTTGTAATTAAATAACCGGTTAAAGTGACCGGGCCCTTTTTTTTGCAGGTAGTGGCACGCGCCATTTTAGTTAACAATAGACAAAGGATAAGCCGTGGGGGGCCAGCTACAAATCTAACGACTATACCTATCTTATCAATTTTAAACCGAATACGTAAAAGTAGGTATACGGTACCATGTTCGCAAAGTTTATATCTAGTACTGGCGATTAAGAGGAAAGCGGACGGCCGATTCTCCATACAAATGTAGTCCCCATTTTCCTCTCTGGATATTGATATTTTGGAAAATATTTTTCCATAATTTGATGTATATTAACCATAACTATGCCCCTACGTTTGACTTTTTTAGATTTTTTATTATTATTATAAAAATTAGGAGCGAAAAACAGATTTCATACAAAATTTGAAATGTTTCTAACTCCTATAATACAAAATACAAAAAAATACAAAATTTGAAATGCTGTGTGATAGAGGTGAAGACAGAGTTACATCAAATTTCTTTTTTCGCGGTAGGCTTCTTGGTGATCAAAGTACTTAATTATTTATGATTTATCGAACTTTGCCTACCACAAAGCCTTGCCTTGCCTTTGTCTTTCACTATGTAATAGTCACCGACTCCGTCATTTTTTGTCCAATGTCACTTATCGTACTCTTCATCACAGCATAAAATAATTATCCTAACTATACTTCACACCATCTAAGATTTAATAAGACTTTCCCGAAAAAAAACTCATTGAATACTTTTTTGTTTTATAGATCAGTTATCGACGAATCAGCGGGGCAAGATGGCGCATGCCTGGGCAACGAAGCCGGTATGCTGTACGGCGAATATCTCATGCTGGACAAGCTGCTTACAGCCCAAAGGATGCTCAGCGCTGAGAGCTCGAAGACTGTTCATGATGAGCACTTGTTCATCGTTACCCACCAAGGTAAGTTTTTCATATACTTATTTGCGGATCCTGTAATGGGGTGGGTAATCCTGACGTGTTTTGTGCTTCATTTCCTGTATGTCATCGTACGGGATATTCTTAAATTCTACCATACTATATAAAAAATTGTCTGTTGTTTGCTGATCTGATGTCGACGTCTTCTATTGGACAAACAAAATGGTTTTTGCGATTTCGGGATCGGCACAGAGTTGTTCAGTGCTACGCCTTGCTGAATATGGCAATGGGTAGAAAAACACCCTGTATTGGATCGAATAATGAAATAATCATGTTTAGAAGGGTTTTCTCGGATGTTCTGTGGAAGATATGTATCTCGCAGTTTAGCACAAAATCTAGGATTGCTGCATCATGTTTCTTGAATATTTTTAATTAAAAATGTCTAAGTCGGGCGTACACAACGGGGGATATTAAGCAAAACGGGCAGACTGTTGTTGCTTTTTTTATCACGTGATAAACATTAGTCTGATCAACCTAATCATTTCGTTATAGCATACGAGCTCTGGTTCAAGCAGATCATTTTCGAGGTGGATTCGGTACGAGCACTGCTGGACGTTGAAGGTCTGGATGAGGGTCATACCATGGAGATACTGAAGCGGCTCAATCGAGTCGTCCTTATTCTAAAGGTAACGTGCTATACCTGACATAGGTACTATTCGATATTCAATAAGACATAAATAGATCTCGACAAATCGAAACCGTCCTTTTTAAGTCGATTGAAATTTATTTAGGTTGGTAAAAGTGCTGCATACACTTATACACCAACGCAAAATTAGGGACGTTACCTACTACTTTTACTCATGTACTCTGTTTGTCTGTAGCATCGTAGGGGCCAAAAGGATAAACGGTTTCAAACTTATTCATTAGAGATATTTTTTAGCTTGGTGATGGGTGATAGTTATTTCGTTAGTTTGGAATTTTCTGCTTTTTTGTAGGGAATCAAAGAATATGAGCAATTTTTATGTCTAACCCGATATTAAATTAATTAATACAGGTTTTAAGCCTTTGAAATTTAATGCAGCCAGATTATTTGAATAATTACTCCAATGCATTCCTTAAAATTACAACGTGTTTAGAAATTAAGCACTTAACGGAATATATAGAACACATCAAATTTAAGACGCATTTTGTGTCAATGTCATAATGACTTGCATTTCATAACACCTCAGATAACAGTTTACTACATTTAGTACTCAATAATATTTCCAGATTAGGGTCATTCTTTAAAAACGGATTATTCATATCATTCCGATTTTAGCATATGGCATAGCGATTTTTATTTGTACAAATTTTAACAAAATATGAAGTTGAATTTAAGTAATTATAAGCCCATCTACCGAATAGGCATCACTTTTGGTCCATTTATTTTTATTACACAATTTTAGCAATTTGAATTTTAGCTACCAGTGGAATGATAAAATTGACAAAGGCAATGCAAAAAACAACAATGTAATGATATAAATGATGAGGAAATGAAAAAAATCACAAGGAAAGGGAAAGGGGAGCGCCATATTTTTGACTTTTGGAGCGATTATTTCCAAAAATATACCGTGAATCAAAAACCGCTCTTAACAATCTTAATGTTATTTTTAAGACCTATTGAAATATGTGCCACGTGTTAATTTTACTTGATGCGCCAATCCAAACGACAAGGGAATCAGTACCAGGGGAATATAAATACGCACGTTTTTGATCAACTGCTCTGAAACCGTTAACATTAGGATAATAATTACTAAATCAACAGATTTAAACATTAATGTAATTTCCATGCGACTAATACACAGTGTCTCATGTATACCCAAGATAAATATTACATTTCATAAAAAAATATTTAAACAAACTATGACAAATACAGGGCGCATATTTTTTATCATTTAATTAACTAATCTGCTGAAAATTCGACAAAATCAATAGTACTTGTTTTCGATGCAGTTTGTTCAAAACATGGGAAATTGACGCGCCAGGGTACTGGGATATAGACCCTTTGTATTCGTTTGACTAATCGTTAACAACATTAAACAAAAAACGAATCGTGGCCCAGTTACAATACGACATATATAGTGAAATTGTAAAAAAATAATGAGGTCAAATTTTTTTAACGTCTCGGGTACTTTTTCCCTCTAGATGCAGATAATTTACTGTCTGAAGAATGACCCGTTAATATAATGTAAATAATAATAAATTATCCTCCGGAAACTGTTCCAACAACCGACCTTGTGCGTTCAATCGTGTAATGTTTATTTGAAACCTCAATATCGGCTTTCAAGATACGAGGTCTGACCCCTCGGCATCCGACCCGGTACGACGTCACATCACAATCGAAGTACCGACAACACGATTTTTTTAACGGCCAGTGATCAGACTTTTTAAATAATGAAAAAAGAAAATTGCAAGAAAAAACACAAAATAAATTATTATACTGAATGAAACACACCCAACTTGTCAGTAGAAAAAGACGGGATATTCTAAATCAACTCTTCGCGCCTGCAATTTCTAAATTTGCCGCTTTTTGTACTGACAAGGTCTCTGTGCCAGAGTATTTTAACCCTTACAGCGTGAGGTGAATACGCAGATCATACTGAACGACTTTTACTTGTGACCAACCTGCAAATTGTAAAAATTAATTTATTTTCCAGTATAAAACTCCAAGGTGTAATTTAAATAAAAGACTTGCTATGAGTAGGGTTTGCAATCCGGATTCGATATGTATGAAATTGTAATAATGCGGATCTAGATCCGGATCCGGATCCGTGTATCTTCCTATACATTTCGGATCCGTCGTGCAAACCCTAGCTATGAGTAGACGATTATTTTATTTTTATTACATTACACTTGAATCAAATGAATAGACATGCCTTACATACCTACATTATTAATTTAAATACAAGCTAAAGCAGTGGCATAAATAATTAGTCCTCCTATTTTATGTAATGAACTAATATTCCATTCAATAGTAAGTACCTACGCTACGCTACACATTATCATAATACAGCGATATACTTTCTAATCAAATACTGAAGCATCTTTTAACCGGTTGGTACCAGATTGTGATCCAGTTTGTTTTGATTTAATTATTATCGTGCTACATAGATATCTATATGACGATATGATTACCAGTGATCGGAACTATGGGAGTAAAACTTTAACAAAACTTGTTAAGCGGACATAAAATAGTGCATACAGCCCTAAAAATATTCATGTCCATAGGGATAGGAATTTCAATTTGGAACACAGGGCTGTGGCTAGGGGCACGTCCCGGCATTTCGATTTTTTTAACTGAGCTATCTGAAGATAATATGTTGTTATGCAATAACTTAGTATTTTTTTCTAAGTTAAATGAAAATATGTAAACACATTGTTGAGGGCATTATATTTTATTCATTAAATTATGAGCAGGCTCGATGAAGGGATTACGGGGCTAGAAGAGCCTAGAAGGCCAAATAGCTATTTGTGAGGGGTCTTGTTATTCTGATAATCTTGTATGTCAGAAAGTATGGCCTAGTTTTGGTATCAAATTAAACTGCTCGATTTACACATTTATAATAAAATATTGTTTTTGTATTTACCATTTTAAAATATACAGCACGACAAAAACAATAGTACATTGTGCAACGAGGGGGGTAAGTGAAAATTTGGATACGAGGGCGGTAATTCCCGACAGCCGCAGGCTGGAGGGAATTAAAGACCCGAGTTTGCAATATTCTTACCCCGGAGTTACACACAATGTTTTTCATCACACTTGCGAAGAAAAATTTTATGCGACATAATTCTTAAACACGGTGACATACATATCAAACATTCGTCCGCCATTTTGTGATTTCTCGCTAGGTTAAGCATCGAAGGCCCAGACCTATTCGGCATTCAGCCACGATTGAAAATTATGTAAAAATATTTTAAACGGCTGTTAAATTAATCAAATTAAATAATTTTAAACATAAACAAAAAATATTAAATTATAAATGTCAGTATTTTAAAAGTAATGCTACTTGGTTTGTATGAATAGGTGACATAATTTAAAAGAAAAACTATAACACCCTAGGGAGTTATAGATTTTTATTTCACAATTCATAACTCTCGCGGGAACAAAATAGTCCTTTGCCCTTCAGTACACCTGCATGAAATAAAATCTTTTTCGAGCAAGTGTGATGAAAAATGTATTTGACATTTGGCAAGAAATATTACGGCTTACCACAAATACACAGTTTAATTAAGTAAGTTTAATAAATTAAGGGCTCCACAGACCTTGCAATAATTCGCCTTGGAGGTTACTTAGAAAATATAACTTGATGATCTCATACTGCAACAAATTTATAAGTCTAATAGTCCTAATCCTTACTCATTGGAAGAGAAGAGGTAGTAATGCTATATGACAGAGAGTGATGATAATACAAACCTATACCTAATACTCGTATATTACTTTCTCCCTTAAGCGCATAACTGTATTCCGCTCTTGCAGAACTGCAAGCAGTACTATCAGCTTTAGGTATGTCCGCGCGCATTCAAAAAAATATTAAATTTATTATACACTATCCTGAAAATAACATACGCCCAGCCGATCCTTATCGTTCATCGCCCCCGAAGCTAAGGGTTAGACCTAACGGTGTCCGGGTTATCAACGTAATCTGTTTACAATTCTAAATTTGCAAGCATTAGGATATAATTTATTATTGGGACTATAATTATAAAAATGGCCTTCTGGACAAGTACCTAGGCACATTGGAGCAGATAGGGTCCTCAAACAAGAAATCAAATGATAAGTTGTAATAATATTTATGTATTTTGGTACTGAAATTTTAGGGTTCCGTAGCCAACTAGAAACCCTTATAATTTCGCCTTATCCGTCTATCTGTGTATCTGTCCATCTGCGGCTTAGTTCAGTGATCGTTTCCAGAAAATTTTGTTTTAACTATAGTTTTTCAATCAAAACGATTTTTATTTTTTCGCAAAGTGCCTTAGAGAAAATTAGTTTTGCCTAATTTCAGTGAAAACTTTACCATGAATTCTGGTTTCCAGCTCCTGGTGGACCAGGTGATGATCTTGGAGACCATGACGCCGCTGGATTTCATGGACTTCAGGCACTACCTGCGGCCTGCCTCAGGGTTTCAGAGTCTGCAGTTCCGTCTACTGGAGAACAAGGTACTCAACTGTCTCGGGTAATTCATCACCTGGAGTTATTCCCCAATGTACTCGTAATTTACGAATTCCACGCTTTTGATTTTCCTGTCGATTTTAAGCTGATATTCAGGGTTGCAATCATTTTCCGCGCGTTGTCATGACTTTTTGCTACGGGTCATGGGATTTAGGATTATTGTCTATGCGCGCCAACGCACGCAACGTGAAATGACGCCAACGCACGACGTGGGAAAATATGATTTTTATGGCACCACGATACTTATTTGGCAGCTGCAAACTGTCAAATAAGCAATATATCCCACACACATTAGGGTGGTGGTGGTAGGGTGGGTTGGTAGGAAAAATATCTGTACGAATTAGGACACCCTCAATCTACACCATGATCATGACCAGACCGTGAGTTTATCCTGTTACTGTGTGAGTAAAATGATAGTGTCGTTGCATAGCAATTTATCTTCAAAAATACTACATGATAAAACAAACTTTAGGTATATGACACGCTAAACCGCTTTACTCGTACTGACGTATAAATGATGATAATATTGTTTTTCATTTGCATATACTCGTATCTATGGATGAAGATACAAATGTTTTGGTATGCCTTCAGCAGATATTCCGTAGCAATTTTACTTGCGATTATAATTCATACTGTATATTATACCTACTAGTCGTTGGCTGGCCGCATTTATACGTAAGTATATTTCTGTGATTCCAGCTTGGCCTCAAGCAAGCGCTACGCGTGAAGTACAACCAGAACTATCAGTCTGTCTTCGGAGACAACCCAGAAGCCATGGAACAACTACAAAAGTAAAGAAATACCTACTATATTTGTAGAAATTGAACATCTTGTGTACTGAGGCTCGTTGATGGGCGTTGCCAGGGAGATGGGGGCACAGGGGGCTGCTTGCGCTGTTAGACAATAAGATCTCCCCTCCGCCATCGGCTATAGGGCCATAGCAACTAACTCCCCCCCTTAGCCCATCACCTGGTGACGCCCTTGAGCTCCCTACCCTACCATTACTTCATTTTGCAACAAGTTTACTTTGGCTCATTGGGTATCGAGCACATAGACCCTGACGCAAATCTATACTTACTAAGGAGCGTGCTTCGCGGGGCCTACAGCCAGACTGTGTTTTGCCTAAAGCCAGGGATTGGGGCAGAGCGTACTTACTTTAGAGCCAAGATAGGTCTCCCGTAGTCAAGTCAGGGTTGGTCCGGAGTACCGGCGTATGCTAGACGATGTAACACGATCCCAACGGTCAGTTTTTGGTGGTTGTGGGCTGACAAATATTTATAGGCCCAATGCGCAAAATCAATTTACAAGTAAGGTATGTTCTGTGACATTAGTGAGTACTCCCCTTTACCGCAGGTTTGGACCAACCCAAAAAAAACACTCCGGGCAGTACCACCAACTCCAAGTAAAGTAGAGTCTAATGAAGCGGCGTACCTTCGATCTTAATCTTATACCTGCTTAAATGTCTTCTTCAGGTCAGAAGAAGAGCCAGCACTGCTGGCGTTGATCGAACGGTGGCTGGAGCGCACGCCTGGCCTCGACGCGCAAGGGTTCAACTTCTGGGGCAAATTCCAAGCTACCGTGGACAACATGATTAAAGAGGACATCGCTGCTGCTATGGTGAGTGACTTACCTATTTTTCATCTGGTTCAGGCCTGATGAGGAACTGGCACTGATCGAGCGCGAGCTGGAATGCACACCCGGCCTCAACGCGCACGGTTTCAACTTTTAGGGCAAGTTCTAAACCACAGTCCACAATTTGATAAAAGAGGATATCGCTGCTGCTATGCTGAGTGGCTATATCATATGTTTCGGGTCGGAGAGGATGAATATCGAAGAATATGACGAAAATAGATCATCTATTTATTTTCATGTTTGAATTTGTTTTGTATGCGATGCCAATAAAAAATATTTACTTCAAAAGGATAAATATAGGTATGTAATGTAATATGTAGATGGACTACTAGACTATAGAGTAGGTAGAGAGTTACGAATAATATTCCACAAGTAGACATTTCCTATACATTCAATGGCGGGTTGAAGTTATCGGCAGCATTCCTGATAGTGCTGAGTTACCTACTCTTAGTACTTACGCAAAACTTGATGTGCTGAAAGATTCTGCCAATTTAGGTATATGTGCACCTCTCGTTTTCAAGTGGGGATCATCATTTTGGCTGATCAATGAAATCATCACTTATTATTTTTAGGAAGAACCCAACGAGGTGGTCCGTCGCCACCGCCTGCAGGACGCTGAGAATCGCCGCGAGATCTACCGCTCCATCTTCGATCGCTCCGTGCACGATGCTCTACGATCCCGAGGCGAGAGAAGGTCAGTAAAATCTTTACTTGGTCGTTCTCTTAGCAGAGCATTTAGGCCCTTCCTCCCATTCCTTCTTCCTCGAGTAGTTTCAGCTGACCATAGTCAGGGAATCTCATAAACTTCGCTAGGGCCTGCCCAGTACCGCAGTTTGTGGCAATCTAGACTAGCGTCTTATCCAGGACAAAAATTGTTCTGCATTATGAGACGAATACTTATCCGATTCCTAATGCGCCAATCTTTGTTTCAGACTGTCTCACAAAGCGCTACAAGGTGCCATCATGATCACATTTTACCGCGACGAGCCTCGCTTCTCGCAGCCGCATCAACTTCTGACACTTCTGATGGACATGGATAGTCTTATCACCAAGTGGCGATGTAAGTGCATGATCTAAGATAATACCATTTGGGAACATCCTATCGTCTCTCAAGGCACTACGAGCCCTGCAAGGCTAAAAATTAATCAACCCCCCAGTAATCCCTGTTTTTCTCCATGAATATACTGCGTTTAGACAAATACATACAAGGAAAAATTATATCACAGACTTCTCATTGTGGTCAATGTGGGGAGAAGGCCGTCTATGAGAAAAGGCCGTCTACTAGATACGTCGGTAGAGCAGAAGGCTGAAACTCTCCCTTTCTGACTGTTCGACTGTTTCTGAGCGACGTACCTATACAAATACGAGTCTTCCCTTCAAATTCACATAATATGCCGATCTTCTCGACATCGATCTTAGTAGTTTTATTTACCAGCCTTCCTTTATCTGTGGACTCTGTGGCCTTTTCTTCCCGTTGTTTTCTATAAAAACTGTTTCTGTTATTGCAGATAATCACGTGATTATGGTGCAGCGTATGATAGGTTCCCAGCAGCTTGGCACAGGCGGTTCTTCAGGCTACCAGTATCTTCGTTCCACGCTCAGGTATGTTTGCCTACTCTTAGATACGTCATCTTTATGGTCTTTTGTGTTGAATGACTGGTAACAAAAGGGCTCGAGTACTTATTTAGTAAGATTTAATTACTTTTACCGTAATATTTCTGTATCAGGCCTCGTCCAGGTACAAGTCGCTCGTAAACCCAGATAAGTCAAATAATAATAGTTTCTGATAATTGAATATTTTTCTTTGGCATGTTTTGCAACTCAAGTGACTTGACGGATTGTGGCCGATGAGGTTACTTTTGATTCATTCCAGTTGTACTCGTAAAAGTGCGCTACAATATGAAGTCAAATTACTTATAGGATTTTTTTAAACCATACTTGTTTATATTTGCAGCGACCGCTACAAAGTGTTTCTGGACCTCTTCAACCTATCCACATTCTTATTGCCTCGCTCTCTCATCCCACCCCTGGACGAAAGCATGAAGCGCAGCCTCACCCTGACCTGGGGCGAGGCCAACGGCAACGCAAACGATAACCAGAACGACCTTGAAGAATCCTTCAAGTCTTTATAGGAGTAGCCCTAGTTGAGTAGGTTTTTAGATAGATATGACTTGATAAGGCTAGTAAGAAGCCAGCTCCAGTGTAGGCCTAAAAGAACGTCTTAGTTTACCTTCGGTACATACTATTGGAGTCGGTGAACCAACACTGTCGGACCAACAGTGTTCTTGGACCTTTTCAACCTAGCCACATTCTTCACCTCTCTTACACCCTGAATCCTGACGACATCTTGTGACCCTGGACGACAGTATGAAGCACAGCCTTGAAGAATCCTTCAAGTCTTTATAGTGGTAGCCCTATATAAGTAGCTTAAATTTTTATATTGATGACTTGGTAAGGCTACTAGGAAGCCAGCTCCAGTGTGGGCTTAAAAGAACACCTTTAACTCACCTAAACAATTTAAGCGGGAAAGGCCATGACCTTCAATAGTTTTTGAGCCCGTTGACCAACACTGATGGACCTATCCAGTCTTATTTCCACGCTCTCTCTTTTCGCCCCTGGACGACGGCATGAAGCGCAGCCTTAACCTAACCTAGGATGGAGCTAATAGCAATAGGACTGATGACTGGAACTGCCTTAAGGAATGCTTCAAGTTTTTATAGGGATTAGTCTAGGTGAGTAGGTTAAGTTTTTAGACTTGATAAGGCTAGTGGGAAGCCAGCTCCAATGTGGGCCTAAAATAACATTTTAGTTTGCCTAATATGGTAAGCAATCCAATCATGATGGTGAGTCGCAGCAGTCAAAGTAATTCAGATAAATAATTTTTATATGCCGCTTAATATCATATACTATATGTAATTTTCATATATTATTATTCAGTAAAACGAAGTTTAATGCATTTAAAAAACATTGTTATCCGGTGTTATAATAATTTTAAGCAAAAAAAAGGTTAATCGTAATTTTTTTATTTAAGTATATTTTATTTACATAATAAACACCATTTCCTATACTTATGACTTTATTTACAAACCAATTCTCAACAAATTCATCATCTTATAAAAGTTAAATAAATTAATAGTTTAAAAACACTATAAAACACGCTTATGACACGATATTCCATGATGGAGTGCCAGTGCCTATCTTCTGGCTTCATCATCAGACCACGATTAGTCAAAGTTCATTACAAGACTTTTCTGACAAATCCAAACACAACTATGATACGATGTTCCATCATGAAGTTCCAGTTCATAACTTCCGGCTCCATCATCAGATCAGCTCGACAGTACCATATTATTGTATTGTCATCAGAACTACATACAGATGCCAACTTTCATGACGCTACGATCCTTGGAAGATGGTTAAATTAGTTACCTTAGATTCCATTACATATGTAGTTACATACAGGTCGACCTAAATAAAAGCGTGTTAAAAAAGGTATCTTATGGCAGCGATTAATCCCTAAATATCACTGCATTGTTTTCCGACTCCAACAATGCATATTTTTAATATAATCAAGCTTTGAGACAAATAGAATCATTGCTAATTATGTCACAAGGTACCTTTTTACAAGGACAATCTCACTTATCGACGCCAAACCTTTACTGAACACTATGTCTGTACACCTCACCGGGTTTCAGAATAGGGCTAGGGAAGTTAGGATGATTGATAGCATCGGGGTAGTTCTGTGTCTCGAGGCAGAAGCCTGCAGCATGGCGCCGGTAGCCGGTCCCGCCTCTACCGAGTAGCGGTAGTTCTAGTGGGTGAGGTAGGTAGTAGCCAGGTTAGAACTGCAGGCCGGGTTGGTTGCTATATACTTCGAGAGAGCGACCCGAAGGCGGGTGATGCATGCGCGCGACGAAGTTTAGCGTCTGGAAATTAAACATTTTGGAACACAAGGTCGTACGCAAGAACTTTTCTTATATTTAAACTACCTACCCTATGTAATTATTTAAGAGTGTCAGGACAGCTATTCTCTAGTGCATCGTGATGGCCTCGACGAATAACTGAATATCGACGACTTACTGTTATATATATATATATATATATATATATATATATATATATATATCTAATTCACTTGGCGTTAGCAAAGTGCCCTGGTAGCAGAGAAGCCATTATTACGAATAATAAAAAAAGTACTATCAGGGTCCACTCCTACCGAACTGTAAGTACTTACTAAAAATAGCTCTTTTAATTCAATACTCACATGGATGGAATAGACTGCGGCTCCATTAGATATGACGGAAACGGACATTCCGGAATCAGTGTCCCATTGGAACTGCCTAACTTTCTCGTTCCCCAGGGCCCTAGGGGCGTACTCACGGAGACCGGAGACGGACCATATTGACTAGAACAATTAAGTATCTAGTAGGTAAATACATTTCTGCGTGTTCTTTTCATGGTTATAAAGATCAATGTTGAGAATTGGCAAGACTGATATCGGTGGGGCTTTATTAACACATTTTTTGTTTCCCTCGTTAGGTTTGAGCTATATTTATATTTTTAATACCTAACAAAATAGTAACAACAAAATAAATCGAAAATGTAGTTAGGTGCCACTAACATTATGAATCTCTCTTGTACAATTTTGTAGGCATACCACATAGGTACCTTTTTTTTTAAATCTTTATAGAATTAAATGTGACCGCGGCCGGCAAAAAAACTTAAGAATGAAAAATTATGAAATTTTTCATTCGTAAACTTCGGAGATAAGGGGGGGGGGGGGGGGGATGGTATATTTTTCACATTTTCCTTCATAAGTCATTTTTTTTTTCACTATGAAAAAAGCACTTCTCGAGATATTTAGCAATGTGACGGACGGACGGACAGAGTCGCACGATAAGGGTTCCTTTTGTACCTTTTTGGTACGGAACCCTAAAAATAACAACTGTCAATTCGCGGAATTTTAATGATCGTTTATAAAGAGGCCCACTGATTATCAGTTACCGGACGACATCGGCCTGTCAGTTATTCGCGATTGTTAGTTTTTGCGTATAACTGACTCTTTATAAGTGAACTCCAGTTGTGCGTCGGAGCTGACACACACCCTTATATTTTATTTTATCCGAGGAACCATATAAGTAACCTTGCCCTTCGCTATCAAAAAACTCTACAAGTAGTAGAGCGGGGAAATGACGGATCGAATCCGTTGCGGGCCGAGTTTTGGGCACAGTAAGCATGCCCGGAACTTGGCACGCAATATTCGATCCGTCATTTCCCCGCTCCACTACTTTTAGATTTTTAGATTTAGATAATTTTCATTATGAATATGTAGATTTGTTATAGATCGTGTAATTCACGACGACACGTGCCTTGTTTCGTAATGTCATGAATCATGATATTAAAGGTTAGATTTAACAAATCTGCGCATCATCGTGAATGAAATGAACTATAACGATATTGCAGAAACGAACTAATACTAAATAGCCGGTTGTAGGTGCAATGGACTTAAAGATGAAAAATACATAGTATACATGAAAAACATATCGGTACTTACCAGTCGTGCGTTCTAATGGAGGTCCCGCGAAATAATGGTCTCAGTATGTGATTTAGCATGGGGCTCTTATGAACATGGCATGGCCCTGACCTTAACCTAACCGATATGCATAAATACGCTATCGGTTATATAATAATTACTACATCTAGTGAGTATGTCTTATTTATTATTCTACTTCATATGAAAATCACCCGTTGGTGGATCTGTGTGGGACAGATCGATCTAGACCCATGCAAAATGAGCAAAGCTTTTATGTTCGAATTTAGAACCATGGGACATATTTTTGAGTAAATAGTATGCAACCATATTTTTACACTTGTCTGTACTAGTGACTATGTTACACATATACTCGGACGAATACATAGAAACATCCATAAATCAATAAACACACAATAACCGGGATTCGAACCCAGGACTTTCAGCTTCGTAAGCATGGTGATTCAACAAGCCCCTAAGCTGTATCTAAACTCTGTATCTTTAGGTATTTAAATAAATGTAAACAAAATCTACCCCCAAATTTCTCCTTAACCTTTGGTATGCTGGGGCAGATATGCTCCATATATATTCAGCTTACACATGAAGTTGACATGATTGCTATATAAATGGCAATTTTTTTACAGGAGCATACAAAAGGTTAAGCCAGTTGAGGGTAGATGAAAACATTACATGATCAAATAATGTAGGTTATGAGTACGGCAAAGTCAGGTCGTTCAGTGACTGATCCAGGCGGTTTTATATTTGGTTGGTTAACCAATAAATGTTATAACTACTTTGTTTACTTTTATTTAAATACCTAAATATACAGAGTACAACACGATTTCTTTAGGTCATTTTGGTATCTGGGCATTTCTATTAAGTTGTAATTTAGATTTGTAATACCCCCTTGATTTTGGATTTTTTAGATTATTTTCACTCAGATTCACGAGCTTTTTCGATTTGAATACAAGAAAAGGGCCCCAAAATTTCATAAATTGTTTGTTTGTCCGTTTTGTTCATAGAAGGTTGTATCGAAAGCGCTGACCAAATGGACCAAAAAATTGGGGACATTTTTTTTCTAGGTCAGCATGATTGAATGATGAAAACTCCCAATTCTAACACAAACGTTGAGTGTATAACTTTAAATATAAATGCCCATCTACCTGTTTATATCATACACCAACCACGCACTGCGATTGTGCGATTCCATTTATCCCACCAATGGTTCTAGTGGACGCCATAAACATGAATCCTACTGGCGACTGGCGAGAAAAAAACCATCATAAGACCTCACCACCAACCATACGAGTTAAGTAATTTGTTGTAATTTCATACAGTAATACCAAAGCACTAATAATCGTCTTTATTACAATTGCATTCGTCAAAATCATAAACCCGATGCTTCTTAGTTCGATATGGGCATTACCTACATAACTGACGTTTTGCTATAAACTGACGCTTCTGGATTTTTTCTGAGAGACCAAAGTAAAGGTTGGGTCGTCGTTTAAGTACGTAAGTAAGTAACTTATATCTGGTACAATTGTTTTAATACAAATCGTGGTCATGAATAATTTAAGCTCAGAACTGTATTTCGACCCAAATCAAAAACCACTCTTTGGCGATAAACATCTCCAGGTTTCAAGATCGGTCTGAAGAACTTCTCGTAAAGCACTGCATCTGGGTACTTCTGAGTTTCCAAACAGAGAGCTCCATGTCGCCTATAGCCGATGCCGCCTTTGCCGACGAGGTGGTATGTAAAGACGACATTTTGTTTAAACAATATTTGTTTAAAATATACATTTATTCAAAGTAATCTTAATAAAAACCTATCCATGAAACGATGTACTTAAGTAGACACCACCGTAGGCTCAGAAGCGCTCTCCGATCCAAACTCATAAACCACTCTATGGCGATAAACATCTCCAGGCTTCAAGATCGGGCTAGAGAACTTCTCATGATGCACTGCATCTGGGTACTTCTTAGTTTCCAAACAGAAGGCTCCGTGCCGTCTATAGCCGACGCCGCCTTTGCCGATGAGGGCGGCGTCGGTGGGAGCTGGGAGGAAGTAGCTGGTGTAAAGCTGGACGCCGGGCTGGTCGCTGTAGACTTCCAGGTAGCGGCCGGAGGGCGGTTGGACAACGCGGGAGATGTAGTGGAGATCCTGAAATGGAAGTTCAGTTTGTGACACGTTCCTGTTCTCTAGTTTTTAATGGAGGTACTCATGCCATTAGAAAAGTAATTGGACCATTAAATTTAACACTAACATATGGCATACATACCTAATTTACACATTTGCTCGGCTCTTAGAAAATGTCCGTATTAGGCACACTATTTCTATTTACTATAATTTTAACACGTAACAGATTGCAACATCAGCTATTTCGGAACCTAGAGAGGGTCGCTAATCGATTCAAGATTTGACTTGCAACTACTGAGTTTAGTACTACTAAGTTTTCACTCAATGCCCTAAATGATACAGCGACTGATCTCAACCAGCACGATGCTTGACCGGGATAACAAATATAACAAGCGTCACAAAGCTGCTAGCGCTCCTTTCGTGCAGTATCTACTTACGCAGAAATAGTTATTTGTTTTACAAGGGGGCAAAGTTATTGTTTAATTGCTCGTGCTAATATTGATACCCGAGCAAGCGAAAGATTCTAAAATTGAGCCACGACCGTAGCGAGTGGTTCGAGAAGTGGAATCTTGAGCGTTGCGAGAGTTTCAAGGCACGAGTGTTAAACAAACTTTGCCTCCGAGTGGAACACAAAATTTTTCACCACACCAACACTAGGAAACTACTAACTATGAAATACCAAAAAACTCAAATGAAATCAAATCCAAATGAACGTAATATAAAATGTATCATCCAAAATCATAATTTAAAAGTCAATTCTACCAGCTAACATAAAGAAACAACTCAAAATTTGCATCTGATTACTTTGTCCCACATGTGGATAAAATGGAACTTTCTCATTAGTTTTTGAACAATCTAGAGGCCCTTTACCAGTTGGTGTGGTGAAAAGTAAATTACCTCCTTTCCAAACGTAGTAATGCAGAAGTTGTCGTCAAATAGTTTCGGGTTTTTAGATATGATGTCGCCGAGTCGCTTCGGCGTACGCAGGTCGAACGGCGTGCCGCCCACTTTGGTCAGGCGACCAGTCGGGATGGAATTTTCATCGGTTTCAGTGATTCTGGAAATATTGGTACACTTTTTAATACTCAGGAAATAGTTTTTTTTTTCGTTTATTTCTTGATATCAC
This sequence comes from Cydia pomonella, assembly GCF_033807575.1. Classification (NCBI taxonomy): domain Eukaryota; kingdom Metazoa; phylum Arthropoda; class Insecta; order Lepidoptera; family Tortricidae; genus Cydia; species Cydia pomonella. The sequence goes on along the minus strand of NC_084716.1, from coordinate 14,388,403 downwards.
CTAAGTACATTCTAATGAATATGGCTTGAAAAATATTGACTGGGAGTTCTGGGAGACAAAAGCCTTGAATATAATTGCGCAGATTGACCATGAGTATATTTTCTTTGCGTTAGACATCGTCGCGTTCTACCCGATTGCTTTAAGTTGCCGAAACTCACAATGTTATGCCCATTTGCTTCCCATGTTTACTAATTCCTGTCAACATTGCTTGCCTCTCTTAACATCAAATACAAAACAATCTCAAAATACGCCATGCTTATGGGCGCAAGTGGCGCAACTGATTACCAGTTCGCCGGACGATATCGGCCTGCGGTAGCAGCATGGTTCCATTTTTATCACTTGTCATTATGCCAGATGTTAGAACGTGACAGGCATGGTGACAAATGATAAAGAGCCGACCATCTTAGCCCTACTAGGATCAAGCCTGCGTATTCAGTAAGTTATCAGTAACTGTTTCGTACCAGTATTTGTGAGATTATCGTTAAATTATTTATTCTGTTAAAAAAAAAAAAACATCCTCTTTGTTTTATCCATAACAAGTGCCAAATTAAATATCATCGGAGTCTGGTTACTTGAGAAAAATTTCATTCACATTTCATTTTCTTCATAATCAAAGTGCTGTAACGGGTAATGAAGTTTTATCTTTGTCAATAATTGTAGATAATCAAATATGTACTTAAAAAAAGTTAAATAACAGAAAAAAGCGTAAGTGTTTTACTTCAAATTAATTGATTAACATTTACTGATTGTGTAGGCTTAGTCCTGCTCACGTCTCATGAATCATCCTGTAAAAGGGGCTGCCCATTAATCACGTCATACTAAGGGGGGAGGGGGTCTATAAAAAATCACCATTGATCACCATGGGGGAGGCAAGGTCTAATATCACGTGTATTTTTTTCTTAAATTATGCCAAGTCTAAAATTAGCTAAACACGTATGACGTGATTGGACAACCCCTAAGATTTCTTGGCGCTTGAGCACCAATATTTACGACAATTTTAGGCATTTCAGGTTAAACTTACTTATCAGCAAATAAAGCGACCACATGGTTCATCAACTCCTGAGCCCCCCCATCATGACCGGCCAAGTTGAAGTACGAGTGATTAGTCAGATTCACGACCGTTTTCTTCGTAGCCATGGACTGGAAGTCCACGTGGAAGCGATCGTCGTCTGTCAGCTCGTAGGTGACGCTGGTTACCAGGTCACCAGGGTAGCCCTCCTCGCCGTCGGCGGAGAGGTAGCTGAAGATCACTTTGTTGCCGTCGACAGTTGTGTGCCAGTTTGCCTAGAATTATCAATTTATCACATGTAATGGTTTGCTATAAAACCTTCTGATTTGTGCTAACCGGTTGACAAAATAAAAACATTAAAAATCTCGTTCGGCAATTTGTCATTTTTTTTTTTCACATGAGAAAATATCACAACAACACCAACCAAAACTCACTAATTACCAAAAATAATTAAACCAAAATTAACTATATTTTGGTACAAATACAGTAGACTATGTCTGTTAACTTGTGGACGTAATTAGTGAGTTTTGGTTGTCACCTGACGATATTTTCTCATGTGAAAAAAATGTGACAGATTGCCGAAGATAGGCCATCATATATTTATTTACAAATAATTCATAGAATATAATACCTTTAAAATAATAGTACCTATAATACTACCCTTGATTCTATCTACATAGATCTAATTTTGTTGGTAAAATGCTGTGTCCCCAAATCGGGTGAGTGTTGTAATTATTAAATTTTAGTTGCTAATTGGAATTATTATGATAAATTCTTTTATATTCTACAGTGGGTACTTAGGTAGACTATCCTATTTTATGCGACGCCATAAGTCATAAAGGTTGTGTGTACAATCACCAATTCCGAAAGTGTCGTTAACAGAACCGATTGGCATCATCATAGGATGTCCGCGGAATTTGCTAACAAGTCATTTGTTCCCCATACAAAGTTCCATCCCCCTTTCGCCCCCTTAGGGGCAAAAAATCTCTTTTTTTTTCGTTGTTTGTGTACTAATACTATCTTAGATACCAAATTTCAGCTTCCTAGGACATCATGAAGTACCCTAAAGGGTTTGATGATCATCAATGAGTGAGTGAGTCAGTGACGAAATCGGGGTTTTTTAGATATGAATAAAATCGAAAGTACGAGAGCTATATATGTACAACTGAATTTTTTTATGCTTAATAAGTCCATTATTGACATTATATCCCGAGAATTTTGTTTATGTGGTATAATCCAAACCCACGTTATGAGGGTTAAAAAAAAAACGGCGCAGCGCTTCGATAAAAGGTAGTGCCCTTGCGCTTCGATTTGCTCGTCTTGGCGGGGGCACTGCCGTGCCCCCAGATTAAATTGCACATTCAGATATTCCTTAGAAATTTTTGTTTTTGAGTCGGCATCAGCTATATTAGAGCGGTCAAAGTGCTTGATAAGCACTTTAACGAATTGACAATACAGGCTTTGTGCAGATATTTTTGAACACCTTATCCGTTCCGATATATCTGATGGCGACTGTACGAAGTCTTAAGATCATCCGCAGAACAGCGACATATATCTAAGGACGGGCCTTAAGAATGGTGCTAGTTCAGTGGTGTCTTCACTCACGAATTCGAGCCAATCGTGCAGTCTGACTCACGCAACAAGTTACGACCAATCGCGCGCATGATGCGAACTCACCAATCAATCGCGTTGTGGCGTTATACTACACGGTTGGCTTGAATTCGTGTGCGTGGCACCGCTGTACTGGCCCCATTCTTATTGCCCGCAATGCCTGTCCTTAGAACATAATAATACCTCACCTTATCAAATCCCACGATCCCGCCATGCAAGTGGTTCTCCCCTATATTCTTCGCTAGCTTGTACTCCACGCCGTCTATCTCGAACTGGGCGCGCGCTATGCGGTTAGCGCAGCGCCCCACCGTGGCTCCGAAGTACGGAACGTTGCGTTGGACGTAGCTGTCCACATCGTCGAAACCGAGGGCGATATCGGCGATCTCGCCGTTCTTGTCGGGTACCTGGAAATTTAGGACATATCATTTTTAAACCAATGAATCAAACCCTTTGAACGCTAGACGGCGAAGTAATATGCCGTGCGTGTACTTTTGTCGACCGCTTGCCTTACAACTAAGCAAATCTCAATCTGTGTTCGGTCATCACGCGGCCTGCCTATGTTTCCAAATATCTTCACTACAACTCGCTACTTACTTTGACGGATTGTATGATAGCTCCATACGAGATGACAGTGACAGAGACGCCCGACGCAGAATGCCACGTGAACCGCCGAACCGTCTCCTTCTTGAAGGGGGTTGACTGCTCTTCCACTAGTCGTACCATGGTGAGTTTGTCTTGTGTCTTTGCTGAAAAACAACAGTTATTCTAGTAGCCACAAACTAAACTACACGAGGACTGCTTACGACGAACGAGAAGTTTTAAGCCCCTAGTCATAAATTTGGTTTGTAAGATATTGTAGGCGCTAATAAAGTCTTTGGTTCTCTACTGAATAGCACTGGAAAATAATGATCGACAATGTCGAAATTGGTAGGTTAATAATATATAGCTGATGCGACCAGTTGTGTCCTTCTCAGCAAGAGTCAATCAATATACCTACGGATATACCCTATTAGGTACTGAAAGATAACAGTCCTTTGTTTATGGTCCCTTATTTCATATATCATCCAAAACACATCCACGACTGGACAAAGGGCTTCTAATATCTCCACAAACTAACAACTAATTTAGAGAGCGTTAAGTAGGTAAATTTCGTGAGTGTTCATTTATATTATAAGTACTCTTTTCTTGCCTGGTTGTGGAGAAGAATGGAGAGAATAAGTTGGACTGAGAAAAAAACGAACGAGGAAGTGCTGGGAATTGTTGGAGAGAGGAGAAACCTACTGAGGACCATAGAGAATAGACGAGGAAAAATGATAGGTCACTTGATAAGACACGACACTTTCTTTAAAACTATTTTGGAAGGCAAGATCGAAGGTAGAAGAGGAAGAGGAAAACCACGAGCAAGTTACACGCAGCAACTAAAAGGAAAAGTAAATGTCGCGTCTTACAGGGACCTAAAGAACTTGGCCGAGGACCGCGAAAACTGGCGTCTACTCCACCGACAAGAGCCATGCTCTTAAATGATGATGATTTTCTTGCCTTACCCCTCTATTAGGGGTCGTTCCTTATCTATTCTTTTATCTTTTGCCTTCTTAATAAGCCGATCTTGTTTGTTAATTTACAAGTGAATCAAAAATATTGAAATAATATTTTAAATAATTAATAAATATTATAAGACAATTTGTACATACACAAAGATCGATCTAGTCCCACAGTAAGCTCAATAAGGCTCGTGTAGTACTAATGCTAGACATATATTAAAGTAGACTGCAGTCTCGCCTCCAAAAAACGGGCCGAGCAAGATAGTTGAAATGAGACCTCTGCTATTACCATATTTATTAAAATAAATGTTATTTTTATTGGTTAGGTATGTAGGGTAGTTTATTGACTCACTTAAGAATAGTCCTTGTAAATACTGACGTTCAGTGAAAATCAAGCTTCTTTGGTTATGAAGTATTTTGTATGTAATTTTCTAACGCATTTTAATATGTTTTAACTCCTACTTATTCCTACTTAATATTCATAAGTGAAGTTAATAAACTAGCACAGCAAAATCTATAATAATGCTATTTATATTAATAAATATTAGTATTGATATTTATATTAAGAAACGGTCAATCCGGAGGACGCGGGTTCAAATCCTGGCTCGTACCAATGAGCTTTTCGGAACTTATGTACGAAATATCATTTGATATTTACCACTAGCTTTTCGGTGAAGGAAAACATCGCATCGTGAGTAAAACTGCATACATCTGCGAAGAAATTTAAAGGTGTATGTGAAGTCCCCAATCCGCATTAGGCTAGCGAGGGACTATAGCCCGAGCCCTCTCGCGCATGTGAGGAGGCCTGTGCCCAGCAGTGGAACGTATATAGGCTGAATTATTATGAGTATTATATATTAATAAAAATAGTAGCATGGCTTGTTTAGCTGTGGCAACAATGATAACATTTATTCAATTACCACTCCATCGTCGCCCTAAAGAAAGAAAGGGACTAAGGTCTCCCTCGGGCCATTTTTCTAGACACGTTTTTTGGAGGCGTGAGTGCAGTCTACTTTCGCGTATGTCTCTGGCCAAAGAGACTTGCTTGTATCCTTGCTCTGACCATCGCCCTGAGTATATAACAGATGGCGCTGTGTTTTTCTTAACGAGACTTTTCGGTCGAAAATGTATGCATGAGCCTAGATCTATGCAATTAGTTACGATTTTAGTCTTTTGAAACGACCTTGAAGATCGCTCGCGAAATGATGTGAAAGTCGTGCGTGACCCGCGCGTCAAGTCAATCACCAAGATCGTCAAGGTCGTGTCAAAACCACTTCACAACCGTTACTAATTGTTAAATTGGAATCGACCTCTAGGATCCAATTCTGAGGTTAAAATAAAAAGATTTTCATAAAAACTAGAATTTTCCAATTCGATCCAGGGAACATTGATATACCGGGTGTTTCCTGTAACACGAGCAAATAATTAAACCATATATCATACTCCTAAAACGATATAACTTTTGACTAGCAACTTTTTAAAAATATGAAATCTTTAGATTTTAACTTTTTCATACAAATTAAATATTATTTTCAATGTACACTGACATTAGTGTGATTGACGTTGCTTGTCACGATTTAAACATAACAAAATTCGCAATACATTTCGTCTTAGAATTAACTTCAATGTGTAATAAAAATTAAACCATAAGTTATTTTAAAAAGTTGCTGAACAAATGTTGGTCAGTTTGAGGAGCACAGCCTATAGTTCAATTTATTGCTCGTTACAGGAAACAACCTGTATTAGAGAACATAATAATAACAAAAAACGGTAACGGTACAGCATGGTTTCCATAAAAACCCGCCAGTCAAACAAAAGTATTGTTGTCATTATCAGAGACATGTCAGTCGCTTCGCTTGACAGACAGATGAAGTGTGCGAAAGGGAAGCCATGACGTATATGAACAAGCCATAAGTGCGAAAGAGGCAGACTACATATGAGAAAACGTAACCAAGGGTCTAGCAGGCTAAGCGAACAAGAAGTGCCCCCAACGACGGATTTTGTCGATATTTCTGGTAGTGTACTGTTAGGTCCTAAGGACCCTCCATGCTTAACATCAGACCTCGATTCTCTTTTGTTTGCGAGTTATTCAGGATAACGTAAAATAATTAGGGTATCATTGAAAGTGTCATATTTTATAAACGATTCAAGTTACGTGAACCAAACAAAATTATATTTGATAACAATAAAAAAAACTACAAAATGCATATTTTTTACCAGCATCCTGTCCTTAAACTTCATTGCAAAACATATAAATATTTTTTTCCTTCCAATTTTTTTTTTACTTTTCGCGGAGGTACACCTCCAAAAAAAATATGCATGAGTAAACATAAAGCAGTAGCATCAACTTCTGCGAGTACATGCACAACAATTGGCGATGCTGGCTCTGCGTCTGCAACCTACTGCTTTATGTTTATACACTAAAAGTCGACACTTACCACACAATAAATCATTTATGCAAATTAACATATTAGTGCATTTGCTATATAAATCAGCCTCTTGCTCTGTTTCTATGCATTTTTGTTTCCCACGGATATTTTTTAATGTTTTTTTACAAGACTTGCATTTAATGTTTTCCATTTTCCACTACAAAATGCAAAAGACAAATGCAGATAATATTATGTGTCAGATGTTATCAAATCTGACACGTCATCGTTGATGTACTTCTATCTGTACATATAATGCCAGTGACTACTTATTGGAGAATCGTTTTTTTTTGACATGAAGCACGAACATTTGTGCAAATATTTTTATATGTGTATGTAGTGGGAATTAGTGGCTACTCATGCATATTTTTTTTGGAGGTGTACCTCCGCGAAAAGTAAAAAAAAAAATGGAAGGAAAAAAATATTTATATTTTTTGCAATAAAGTTTAAGGACAGGATGCTGGTAAAAAATATGCATTTTGTAGTTTTTTTTATTGTTATCAAATATAATTTTGTTTGGTTCACGTAACTTGAATCGTTTATAAAATATGACACTTTCAATGATACCCTAATTATTTTACGTTATCCTGAATAACTCGCAAACAAAAGAGAATCGAGGTCTGATGTTAAGCATGGAGGGTCCTTAGGACCTAACAGTACACTATCAGAAATATCGACAAAATCCGTCGTTGGGGGCACTTCTTGTTCGCTTAGCCTGCTAGACCATTTGAGTTCGAAGGCGGCCGAGGCGGCCAAAAACATATTGCCGTATTTTTTAACGTGAAAAATATAAGAGAATCAAAAAGAAAAATATATATTAAGTAATTTAGTGACGATGGTGTCATGTTGTGTGCCGGGTTGTAGTGTTTCAGGGCCAAAAAAACCAGGAAAATACTCATTTTACAGGTAATTATGATATTCCTAGCGAAATTTTCGTAACGATATTTTATCAAATGAACAGCATAAAAAGTGTAAAAAACCAATTTATACAGTTCATTATAAGTTTTTCTTCAATTGTGTGTTAATATTTCATCATATTAGTCAATATTTTAGAATATTTTGTGTAAAAACCTAAACTGTTACTTTACGCTAGGGCTTGACAAAATGTTCATATGACTGTATCGATAACTTGTCGGTATATAAGTAGGTATGGAATTAGTTGTTCACAAGATATCATTAAGATATTACCTTTACAACCGACTTAAAATAATAACGATTGTTATAATACCTTTTTTGAAGGTGCACATGTTTAGCGATAAATTTAAACTTCACTTTCCAACACAGTACTTACATTTTAAACACTTTTCCACGGCTTTGCCGCGAACACAAGGAAACACAAGACAGCGTATACTTGTACACAGCGTATACACACCCAACCCAACTTGTCAGCAGGAAAAGGCGCGAAATTCAAATTTTCTTTGGTAGGTCAACTCTTTGCGAACACATTTTAAAACAACTTCAACTTTATCATTTTCAACTTTTTCAAACACATTTGAAAAAGTAGTCGATAAAGCAGTTAAACATCGATAGATTATTAATATGTTGTAACATGACATCACTATTTTTGTTCGCACATAGACAATTTACGCACACACTTGCATTTCATTTTTGGTCACACTTTCGAAGTTTGACAGTCGTTCTATACTATCCTATTTCTATGGTCATTATCAATTTAAGTATTAGCTACTTGACAATAACAAGCAATACTTAAAAATATTAGCTATGTGAAGATAGCTTCGCGTGACACAATCATCTCAACTTCACATAATACTACAATCATCAATTACTTTAAGCGTTAGGCAGGTAAAAATAAGTACCAAAACTAACCTTATTGCATCGAAATAAGATCCACTATTATTCAATCAGTCTGCTATCTGTTGTACTTGTGTTTACAGCTACTTATAGTACCTACTCATTATTATAACTCGTAACTAACTACCATAAAACTTTCCGACTAGTCTAAAAGCATCTAACTATATGGTCTTTAACTATCCAGAATATCTTCGTTAAGGCGTAACTATTATTCAAATGCCGTAGTTCTATGTCAAAATATGTTTATAAGGAAGAAAAAAACTCGGACACAACCAGAAAGAACATTGTTATTTACACTTCATTACATATTGAACTTCTTGTAGTACTTACTGAACTATATAGCGTGTGGGTGGTTATACGGTACAATATATTACGAAAATAAATAAATAATTAACCACTTACCGGCCATATGTGACACGACAACTGTGTGATGACAGAAGCCGCCGGCGTTTTATAAACTGTGAAGTTGGCCGCAGTTGATAACAATGATAACATAGGTAGCTCTACCGTCGACCACTTTGTTAACTGACAATTCCGAAGCTGTATTGTGAACACGTTAGGTTGATTAGGTTCATTCCATAAATGCTTCGTTAAGATTGTTACTGTCTATACGTATACGTACGTATAATCTCTCTCACATCCAATATTTTCATAAATTATCCTCTAGGGAAGCTAACATTAATCTTTTGTTTGGATATTCACCTACGTAACTAGTTTGTTCCTGTAGGAATAACTTTAGAATGAGACAAGTAGATACTATTGATCGTTCCATTCATTCAGTAAACATTATTGAGTACCTTAGTTTATTGCACCCATAATCATTTCATTACTGCCATAATATTCATAACCTAAGAAAGGTTCACTGACCTCCATCGATCATATAGCTCACTTATGAAGTTAGGGTTGCCATACATCCGGACTTTATGCTCTTTTGTCCGGAACGCAGCCGGATTGGTTTGATTGGTGGGATGGGGTGTTATTATCTATCTATAGATTCTTTGTGGGGGGCCTGTTTGAGTCGAGACAATGACATGAGATAACATGCCTACAGTATGACTACTTTACTTTTGTAATAGCGTAATGCTCAACATGGAGCCGTCTGTGTCTAATTTTCAATAATGAGAGATTTATGTCAAACCAGGCAATGTGTGACATAAGGAGAGTGCTTCTCGATTTTTCGTAACAGAGTAAAGCAAAAATTTTTTTATCTTAAATACTCAAAGGAAACGGTTTACCATTTACTACTAATCTTACTTTTTAGGGTTCCGTAGCCAAATGGCAAAAAACGGAACCCTTATAGATTCGTCATGTCCGTCTGTCTGTCCGATTATGTCACAGCCACTTTTTTCCGAAACTATAAGAGCTATACTGTTCAAACTTGGTAAGTAGATGTATTCTATGAACCGCATTAAGATTTTTACACAAAAATAGAAAAAAAACAATAAATTTTGGGGGTTCCCCATACTTAGAAACTCAAAAAATCTTTTTTCATCAAACCCATACGTGTGGGGTATCTATGGATAGGTCTTTGAAAATGATATTTAGGTTTCTAATATAATTTTTTTCTAAACTAAATAGTTTGCGCGAGAGACACTTCCAAAATGAAAAAATGAGTGTCCCCCCCCCCCCCCCCTGTAACTTCTAAAATAACAGAATGAAAAATCTAAAAAAAATATATGATATACATTACCATGCAAACTTCCACCGAAAATTGGTTTGAACGAGATCTAGTAAGTAGTTTTTAATACGTCATAAATGGTACGGAACCCTTCATGGGCGAGTCCGACTCGCACTTGGCCGCTTTTTAACTCTACACTACTTCAATTAATTAGCACATATGTGGTTGACCAATTTGAATTTTTATCTTCAATGTATACTTACCACAAACTTCCGTTCGAAAAATATAGGACGATACGTATACTTACCTACATTATGTTATGAATGAGTGTCATTAGGTACACTACATTTACCACAGTAGTGATAAAATTCATTTCTATTTATCTATTAGGGAGGTTATTTAAATTAATACCAATACCTACTTTTTAACGTATTAACTGTAATAAACATTAATAAATTTTTGTACGTGTATACAATATAATTTGATGTTACATATTTGTTAGCGAAATGTTACACAAAAACAGTATTTTAAGTATTCCAGTACCCCTAGTGTAAATTTTATCGACATCATAACGTGACGAACGCGTTTGCGTTAAGTCTCATTTTGTATAGGATTTTGAGTTTCCAAAACGTCCCGCTTGGCGCGCTTCTTCTAAATCCAATACAAAATGAGACTAAACCCAAACGCGTACGTCACGTTTCAAAATCGAATTTATTTACACTAGGGGTACAGGATTATTGATTATCGTTTTCATTTAAAATTTCTAAAGAATAGACACCAACTCTATTCCAATTATATCTATTAAGTCTGGTTTACTACGGGAAGCAGGTAAGTGCAGAAATGCATGGAACAGTCTCAAGCGACGCCGCTAGGCCCGCTAGGCACGATTTTAACTTGGCATGAGTTAAGCTGATTCAATCTTGGCTGTCCCCCAAAAAAGAAAGGGGATAAATGCGGCTCCGACGGCTCAACATGGTCGCATTTTTATCACTTGTCACCATACCTAAGGGGCCTTATTCGAGATGCACAACTGTCAAATTTCACGTCCACATCAAATCAACACTTGATTCTATCGCATGTTGATTGTATCAAGTGTTGATTCTATCAACTGTGGATATTATCATTTGGAACAATCAAAACTCATTCATAGAAAAAATAATCAAACAAAAATCAACTTTGTTTATTACTACTATATAGTTTGAAATGGCTCTGAACTCGAAGTGGTTCGGTTTGATTTGATTGTCACCTGACTGTGGATTGCTAATGTCAAATTTTGACAAGTGTTGATTTTATTGCTAGACTTTATTGTCCATGGGCTTGGGCACCATCTTGGATTTTTTGACGTACGACAGGGAATACCCTTCCTTTCCTACAATATATGGCATAGAGTAAAGCGTCTTTTTTTTTAAACATAAGTTTACAGGAATCAGCGACATCTTGTATTCGATAGGATAAGTAATGCGCTATGAACAATGCGGCGGCGAGTAGTGAAACTATACCTGACAACGTCAATCAATTAAAAAGTGACCACACAGTTGATGGTCGATAAAGGCGATTATTAATTGAATTTTAACGACAATAAAGAACTATTGACATGCGATCTTTTTGTTGAACCCACACCTACACGTCGAATAATGCTCGCTCCACATATTCTCCTATAAACGCTCAAAATTGAAAAAAAAATTGATGCAATTTACACCGCACCCAGTCTCAAGTTGCTTCTAAACCACGTTCACGAACCAAGTTGTAACCTAACACATCTGTAAATATAAGGCATATGATTTAGAGATAAAGTCCGTTTTTTTTTAAATTACGAGATGGTTCATGAATAACCCTTATTACTATAAAAATAATACATTTGTCAAAAAAAATTTCTGTATTGCGCTATTACATAATGCATAAAATTGATATAAAGATAGGTACCATAGTAGCTCGCTCACTTAGTCTATCAACAACTATTTTAATGTTCTTTGTACTCGTATACGCGACCCCATTGTATGTACAGTCGCCATCAGATATATCGGAACGCATGTATGAGATCTCAAATTATTAAGATAAGACCTACTGTACTGTCTATATTACTTACCAAGACCTAAGTACCTATTATTTATATGTACCTACACAAAGAGAATTCCTATGTTGAAAGGAGATTAAATACATATTTTGTTATTCAACTACAAATAAAATAAAATTTATCTTTTTCAGTTAACACATTTTTTTACCGATTTCTTTAATAAAATAAAACATTAAAGTATTATGTGACTATATTTAATTGTCTTCGGTGTAGATTATTTACTGATGTTCCAATTTCCTGTATCAGTTTGGTACCAGGAAATATAAAAACTACACCTCTTCAAAAACTTTGCTGGTAGTTCGACATCTGTAAGTTTAAATATAAAACATGATAAAAACACTTAAGTCAAAAACGTATACATAAAATATTTGCCCTATATTCTGGTCGCTCGGTAGGGTGCTCAGAAGGCTGGGTGCATTTCCGCGCTGGTTAACAATGCTGATCCTCTGGTCACCAGAAGCCTATATAAGGCGCTCTCATAGAGCCACGCTAGTGCCCTAGAGTTTCAAATTCAACCCCAAGTGCCACAAATATGTAGTTAAGGGTTTAAATTCTGGATCAAGAACATGGAATACTGTTCGCTTGTAAGGCCATAGGTATTAGAAAAAAATAATAGCAGGAGACGGCCGTGGTCATGGTAGGTGGTACAGGTGGGCCAGGCAAGCTCTGAAATTTAGCACCTATTTACTATAACTTTGTTCACCTGTGTATATTTACTGTTTCCATGATAATCATTTTTAATATGTAGCCCGTGTAATCGGGCTGTATCATTGGTCTCATATTTTTTAACACAAAATCATAATTTTAATTCAATAATTAATGGTGTTTTACATATTAATCATTAATGTACCTATTTTGCAAAATTTTCTTGCATATAATAATATTGTTTACTTCAATTGACGTGTTTATTATTTTCGTTACTATGTCAACGTTAATACTTAAAAAATTATAACGTGAAGGTTGAGTCCGCAGTACAGTTACAGTTTACGTACATAGTGGCATTAGCACAGTCGGATTAGGACCAAACTCGAAATGTCTGAACAGTCATGAAATTTGGTAGGTATGTATATACGTTAAAGGCCCCTTTTTCATGCCCACACCATTTGACATTTGGGGACCTCGAGGAACCGCAGCCATCTTGGAAAATGTGGACCATCCAGGAGAAATTCGCGTTTTACTCTAAATCTACGTTCTTTATTCAATAATCGTGTAAGGCAACATTCAAGCTTATAAAATTCTACATAAAATAGTTTTAGACATCTTTGCGAAAAAAACGATCTTGCTTTAAAAAATACTTGCTAAACCCAGATTTAGCCCTTATACCCTTTCATAGGATATTCTCTTAATAGGAAACTTGGAAGAATAAAAATTCCACTTTTAACTATACATTTGTACATAATCTACCCCAATATCAATATTTTACTTGACTGCAACTTAACCAGAAAGTAGGGTTATGGGTATAAGTACTGAGGATTCAGGACAGCCTGTAGCTTAGGATACTGGACGGATTTTTTTAAATGACGTATTATTTAGCCCTAAACTTTTTTCTTCCGTTAATTTTAGTAACTTTGTATTGCATAGTACTTGTATACTAACTGTCGATCTACTGATGTCTGTTTTACTGTACTCCGCTCAATAGTTTAGGCGCTAGAAGAAAAAATATGATTTAATATTCGGAGTCCTCTCAAGGCGGCTGTATTGATTTTTCTTTAATAGAACAAGTAAAAGTAGGTTGTGAATAGCAAGAGGAATCTAACGATATGTCATTTAAAAAAATCCGTCCAGTATCCTAATACCTAGCTACTGGGTGTACTGAAACATCAGTACTTACACCCATAACCCTTCTTTCTGGTTTAGTCGCAGTAGAGTAAAATGTTAATATTGGGGTAGACCACGTACAAATGTATAGTTAAAAATAGAATTCATATTCCTCCGAGTTTCCTTTTAAGAGAATGTCCCCTGGAAGTGTATAAGCGTTAAACTTAGATTCAGCAAGTATTCTCTATAACAAGATGTATTGTTCCGCAAAGATATCGAGGACTTTTTTGTGTAGAATTTAATAAGTTTTAATGTTGACTGTTGTGTTGATGGTACACATTTTCCAAGATGGCTCGGATTCCTCGAGGTCCCCAAATGTGAAATGGTTTGGGCATGAAAAAGGGGCCTTTAATTTGTATACATAATAAATTTCATGACTGTTACAGAGATTTCGAGGTTGGTCCTAATCCGATTATGCTACATTGTGCGTCCGCAGCAAATACGGTTCTCCATACAAATGTAGTTTCGCTCTCATTTTAAATCGGCTAGCTAGATTGCTCTGAAACTTTGTACTTACAATAGGATATGGTATGTCTATGCCTATAATTAATTTAAAACATAAATGTGAAATAAGAGCCAATTAAGTTCAATATTAAGAATATGTGTCGTTGTTGACTCGCCGACAACGGAATTGAGATCTATATGGGTGCCATGTTCTGTGCTGTGTAGAAAATCCTGAAATTATAAAGGATTTGTCTTGGCTAGTTTTTACGTATAGCGTAGCCTATTACCGAAACGTCACAAACACCACGAAGGTTCGGCTTGTACGGGCCCTCGTTTTTCCTATATTCTTATACGCTGCGGAGACCTGGACTATCCGAAAGACAGAGGAGAAGACGATAGACGCCCTAGAAAGAGAAAAATGCTGGGGATATCCTGGACCGAGTTTCGGACTAATGTCTCCATCCTTAAAGAACTCCGTATCAAGCAGCGCCTTCCGACTCTCGTAAAGACCCGCATACTCAGTTTTTTCGGTCACGTCTCGAGGAGGAACAACGACTCCATAGAACGTCTAGTGGTGCAGGGTAGAGCAAACGGAAAAAGACCGCGCAAAAGGCCACCTATGCGATGGACTGACCAAATCAAATCTGCCATGAAGGGACCCCTGAACGCATTTGCCAGAATGGCCCCCAACCGCGAAAAATGGCGAGAAATCGTACGGCAAGCAACATCTGCGCCTGATATCAGCAGTTGACCACGACGCTCTGCAAAGAGTACAACGACAAAGAAGAAGAAGACGTATCATATTTGTCTAAAATTTGGTTTGTTGGTACACACACAAGGGATAGTCTCTAGCTAGGTACGGGGTGCCACACTCGTCAGCGCGACGGCGCACCTTTTACCTAAAAATCTCAAATTTGTGTACGGGCTCAGCTCCTGTTTCGTCTTAAGCCTAAATTTAACAGATTCTGACTCACAAGGGGCTTTGAGCATGCTGTTGCGTTCGTTTTCAAATTTTGAAAAAAAAAAAACTAGCCTAACAACACAATAAATGCTTGTTTTTCCGCATTCTGAACTATATCTCCCTGTATGACTACTATCTGACCTTCTAACCCAGAGGGGAAAATATACCTTATTGGGGATACTCCATCTTCCTCATGATAATATATTTTACTTTACTGAAAAGCAATCGGTACATGTTACAAGATGCACATTGTTAAGAGCCGGGGTTAGAACCCACGACCATTGGTTTTAAAATGAAGCTTTGTATATAATTTGTATTTTTATAATAAATCTGTTTTCTTGTTGACATTTTGTGGTATTGTCATGGTATTGTATTGCTTTATGTTAATTGTCAAGATATTTTTTTAATCCTGGACAATTGTCACATGCGTCACATGTACGTTTTTATGATAGATCTACATCGACGCAACTGCATGTCATTGTCAAAGAGCATATAATCACTACGTTTTAAGAGACGGGATTTCCATACTAGCGAGTGGAATCAGTTTGTTTCGCAAATCATTACCAAAATGTACGACAAAGAACTGTCAAAGAACCATAGTATCAACATAAGCGATTTAAATAGTGTAGTACGCTACACGCTTACGATTCTTATCGATATCGATAAAATGGGGAGGGTTGAAACATAGGCTCCTGTCTACAAATTTTGTACTCGAAATCAGGTTAGCATCGAGTCCACATTTAAGTTGTATGTTATATAGTGGATAGTTCTTAATTGGACTACTATCTGGTCGGGCTTAATGTGGACCCGAATTATTTTAATACAGTTTTTAAGTCGTGTTTTTTTATTTTATTAAATGCTTGATTTTCATAATGATGTGCACATACATGTTTGAATAAATGTAACTTTTCTATGGAAAGATGTATCAGGTCTTCGTTCCCAACAAATTTGGCCCACTGCCTGCATCTGAAAACATACAGCCTTGGAAAAACATGACTTTATCTACAGTTTATATTCCATGTGTTTGCTAATGAGATGATCACCTGATTATTTCGCGCTAATATGCATCTATAAATCATGTTTTTCGGCATCCAGTTATCAACAACCCTTTATCAATGCTTTAACTTTTTATGTATTTATATGTCTGTTAATCATGAGAACGGGTCTGGCCTTGTTGGCAGCGACCCTGCCTATGAAGCCGATGGTCCCAGGTTCAAATCCTGGAACGGGCATTTATTAGTGTGATGAGCATGAATATTTGTTCCTGAGACATGGGTATTTTCTATGTATTTATAAATACTTATAAATTAGGTCTATGTACATATATATATACATTACACAAACTGACTTAGTACTAAAGTATGAATGGCATGTGTTGTGGGTATATATATATATATATATATATTGTTGTCTAAGTACCCACAACACATGCCATTCATACTTTAGTACTAAGTCAGTTTGTGTAATAATGTCCTATAATATTTCTTAATTTATCATAAAAACAGAGATTTATTTTCTTACATTTTAGGTTAATATATTAAATAATCACTAAATAAAAAAAATATGTTAACTAATGACCATTAATGCATAAGTAATAGATAATTTATGCATTATTAATCTTCGACGAATTAATTACGGTCATATTGCATGCTAGTTCTAAGGAAATTTCACATATTTAATTTAATTATTTACACTGATATACAAATAAAACTACAGTTATCGATAGTTATAGTACATCCCTAGTTCACAACGAAAAATAATGTAAAATATCTAATTTTCGATGTGTTTATAGCCTGTTGACCCAAAATAAGGTCAAAAGTATCTAAAGCAATACTTACCAGTCTTCATCCAAGGGAAATTTCGCCATAAAATCCCTTTTTTCGTGATTTTCTCGAGTGGCTCGCTTGCCACATATTTCATACTTAGTAAACCGTTTTCTCGCTGGCATTGTCACAAACTCGCTCTTTACTCTGATCACGGTTGACTATTTTCGATTTTTTCACTACATAATAAAAAAATTACACGAAATACCCGAACAAAACATTGAAGCCTTCAAAACAAACAAAGCAATTAGGCTGACAGTAGACTTGATGTAAACTTGACAGAATAAATAATAGCACTGACGTTTTCTTTTTCTTCGTTGGCAATGATTTGCGAAACAAATTCCATACAAAACTTTTTTCTTCCGAGTTGCGTCAGCCTGATCGGAATTTGGCAGCTAACTCCATCTTGCGTCCAGTAGAAGAATCAAAATCGTACAGAAAAAACTGCTCTCTGCCTAAGGATCCCCTTTTAAATGTCATAAATCCAAACATGGCAGCCATACCCATCGACAAAAAAGTCTACCGTTGATCTAATTTCATTTGACAGTTAACTAATACGTATTCGACACGCTTATATTTGACAACTAGAATCCTGACTAGAGCTGGGACTGCGTACCAAAACTACGTCTCTGTTACTCGTACCAAAAGTACGTCTAAAATACCAGTTTTACGAGTATGACCCCCAATAGGCAGTTTACGTATTTGCCGTGCTTAGGCGTCTTACAAATAAGGATTATTTATACAAATTTCGACTTATTATTTCGGTAAGGGTCGGAAATATGGTGACGTTTTGAGTGAAGGCTATGAATCTATTGTCATATTTTTGTTATATATTATTACATTATTTTTAGATACAACAGACACCCAGACGACCATCTGTTAACAAAATTTTATTTTACCTAAAGTAACGGTAAGAATGGAGGTACGAGGTGATAAAAGTTTCATATTTGTTTTATTTCAGAAATCAAAGTCCGTACTTTTAAATACTCGACAAGCTAAAAGTAGTCTATTACAAATAACCTGTTCCAAAAACTATTCCGGTACAACGCCCCGCCTCTAGTGTGGATATTGTTCACTGACAGGTGGTGATAATAGCAATTCGACAAGTCACAATATTTCTCACATCAAATGGAAATCAACACGAAACGTCACTTTTAGCATGTCGAATAAGGGCCCAGCTGTCACGTTCTGACAAGTATGTAAGTGTGAAAGTGACTAGTATAGTGACAGGTGATAAAAATGCGACCATGCTGAGCCTACAGTTCGCTCGCCGTTTCTATCTACTAGATGACATCACCTGAGACAAAATTATACACTGTTACGAGTCGCGCTGTTACGCGCAGGGGCTTACGTGAGCGTATAGCGGCGCGGCGCGGGTGAATCAATTCTTTGATACCTATGGAAGTGTCCTACGTGGGCGATCTCGTTGCGCGATTGTCGTGGCGTGGGCCACCGCACCGCACCGCACCGCACCGCGCCGCGCCGCGCCGCTTCGCGTTCGCGAGTTATTCGCTCACGTAAGCCGCTGCGTCACAAAGCGTGGGAACGAGTAACCCGACAGATCGAATTCGAAATCGGAAAAAATAAAGTGTGCGTGTGCGTGTGTTTGTGTGTGTGTGTGTTTTGATTGAAAAACATTACAATGAATAAATAGTTTTTTTTTCTTATTTACAGATACATTTTGCGAGTTTCCTTTAAAACTTTAATGTCTGTCAGTAGGTATATGTCTAAATTTTCACAAGAATTGCCATTATTTCTAAAACAAGACCGAAATCAGAAAAAATTATGACATTTTAGTCTCTAAATACATACA
The DNA here is from genome assembly GCF_033807575.1 of Cydia pomonella. Lineage (NCBI taxonomy): Eukaryota > Metazoa > Arthropoda > Insecta > Lepidoptera > Tortricidae > Cydia > Cydia pomonella. The sequence goes on along the minus strand of NC_084716.1, from coordinate 14,369,453 downwards.
TATACATACTTAATACATTAATCCGCATGTCATAAAAATTTGGTTCAGTGAAGGGGACGGACTGAAAATCAGCGCTGCGCAGTCAATTTGTAATGAAATGGCTGAGCGTGAGCCCGTTCCTTTGTTCTTCTTATACTTCTGATCTTTGTACTTTGTGACCTATCTGTTTTTTTATTGTGTGGCAATAAATGGTTTCTTATTCTTATAAATGCGGTCATGAATACACCTAAATCTATCGAGATATTTATTTATTTTAAACGCTATTGCACATCTGAAAAGGTGCAAATGGCGGACTTAATGCCTCATGGCATTCTCTACCAGTGAGCAAAACAGAAAAATGGGTTGGGTGGGAAAACGGGTTAAACGTTCCAACTATATATCCTATCATAAAACTACAAGTAAAATATTTAAACTTCTAATATCCCAATGGAATAGGCAATTCCACACTGGTTGCCTCCAATGGCGAGTCTCACATACCCCTCCTCTCCCCAATCATTCCCCCAAGAGTTCTTGACGATATAGTAGGGCGGGTTACTGGTCGTGTCGTAACCTACGATTTGCACGGCATGTTTTACCATGTCTTCTTTAGCCCTGCAAGAAAAATAACGGTTATCTTTGCCAAAGATTAATACCTGGATATTTAAAGGTCAGATCAGATAGTTCACTCGAATGAATATTCAGTTGAATGAATGTTTCACTTTTCTCTCATTCCATCTAGATTTTTGCGAGAGCTCCTCTATAGATATTAAACTAGTACCTACCATCGCCCACACTGTTAACTGTCCACGGTGGACCTTATTACAAAAGGCATAGTCCACCAATGGACAGTTAAGAGTGTTGCTGTTTGTACGTTTTTTAGCATTAAGGGGCCCACTGCTTGCCAGTTCGCCGGCGATATCAGCTTGTCAGTTATTCGCAAAAGCTGACCATGGCGAATAACTGACAGGCCGATATCGTCCAGAGAACTGATAATAAGTGGGCGCCTTAAGACATACTAAACAGTTATTTTTAGTATAGTTAGAGAAACAGCTTAAATACATGTATTGTTATTTTAACTTACTGGCAATGCCAATTGATGACACCACTGTCGTAGTTGAATAACAGTTCTGACCAAACCAGCGCCGTCACCGGGCCGTCGTTCAAAGCTTTTACTAACTTCGTTTCGTCGTCTTGCATATTACTGAAAATAATTTTATTTACTAAAAAATAAGAAAATAAGACAACTATTAAGGGTACGGGAAGGGTACGCTGATAACTGTCATCTCCATACAATTTTAGGTAAATAACCTATAGCCGGGCAAACAAGTTTGTCAGTAGAAAAGGCGCGAATTTCAAATGTTGTATGGGACGATAACCCTTCGCGCCTTCTTTTTTCAAATTTGCCGATTTTTTCTTCTGACGGAAGTGACAGACTTTAAAAACGCCAAATCTTGCAAAATTGTATTGAGATGACATATATCAGCGTACCCTTCCTGTTTGAAATGTATTTTTCAGGTAATGTGTTTGAAAGGTAAAAAACTTTGCTAAAGCCCCCCTTAAATATGTGAGTGAAGTGTTTGAATAGACGTTCCATTTTTGAAATTTGTAATATAACGTATGGTTTGCAAACTAACCCAAGGGGGTTACAAACAAAAACACCGGTTAAACACAAAGGTTAAAGACAAGTACGAGTAAACAATTACCCCCTTATTCATAGACGTATATTTAAAGTTACGATGCCGCTAATAATCGTTTGTCTCTTTCCATCATACCGATACGTCGGAAAGGGACAAACGATTATTAGCGGCATCGTAACTTAAGTACACGTTTATGAATAAGGATTATATGGTCGTCTTCTACCGAGATCGGGAAATGGTGCCGAATCGTGAACCGGTGAATCCTTATTCATAAACGTGTACTTAAGTTACGATGCCGCTAATAATCGTTTGTCCCTTTCCGACGTATCGGTATGATGGAAAGAGACAAACGATTATTAGCGGCATCGTAACTTTAAATATACGTCTATGAATAAGGGGGTAATTGTTTACTCGTACTTGTCTTTTTAAGTTTGATAATTCCTGTCCACTTATGATTCTGTTGTCATTATCATAGGTCATGATGATGATATAAATAGTTGCAAATTTTGAGTAACTGCCTTCATATTTTTTGCGTCGTTCATAATAATACAAAACATTATTGTTTGCCACAAAAGTAAATTTTAAACATCGAATTTGAATTTAGCTAGGCAAATGAATATGGCACCATTTCCCGATCTCGGTAGAAGACGACCACTGCATATCCAAAGGAAAAGGAATTTGTGTAATTTGTACAAATAAATAAATATTAGGGGACATCTTATCTTACACAGATCAACCTATTTTATTAGATTTTTGGACCCGGGTACGTCCTTAAACTACATCCAAAATAGAGCTCCTTTGTGTGGTAGGGCACAGCCAGTGGATGTCATTCCAGATCTAGAGCAGAGCCCAACTGGGGAAGTACCTCCACCTTAATTACAGCCGCAGCCAAATAACACTAGACCTTACTCATAGTGTTGTGTTCCTGCCGGTGAGTAAGGTTGCCAGAGCTCAACGAGGGGGGGCGGGTTTAGGGCCGGCAACGCGAGTAACTCCTCTGGAGTTGCAGGCGTACATAGGCTACGGAGACTGTTTACCATCAGGCGGGCCGTATGCTTGTTTGCCACCGACGTAGTATTAAAAAAAACCTAGCCTCAAATTAAGCAAATCTTGTACTATGGGTACAATACATACATACTTGTATGTATAGATAAATACATACTTATATACATAGAAAACTCTAACTCAGAACAAATATCTGTATTCATCACACAAATAAATGACCTCTCCAATGGAAACCCAGGACCATTGGCTTCATAGGCATGGTCACTACCCACTAGGCCAGACCGGTGGTCAATATTTCCGAGAGATTTTTTTATACATAAATAAACCTAACCTAAAATCAAGCGTAATGCTTAGTTACTAGGTAGTTACCAATTCAATCTAGAGACACCGTATAATAAATATTTATAAGTGTATGTAATTTACTATACTTTTGCGTATTTTATATGATGCTTGATGGTCCCTATGACATTTAAATGGAACACCTGTCTGAACTGTCACATTTCATATGACCGATGGCCGAGGGAAGGGGGAGGGGCATACATTTAATTAGAAATTTTCATCACACTTGCTCGAAAGTTCTTATTTCATGCAGGTGTACTGAAGGACAAAGGTCTATTTTGTTCCCGCGGGAGTTATGTATTGTGAAAAAAGCTATAACTCCCTAGGGAGTAATAGCTTTTTTATTTTGTTATGTCACTTTTTCATACAAACCAAGTAGCATAAATGAGTTTTACTATTAGAATACTGACGTTTATAATTTAATATTTTTGTTTATGTTTAAGATTAAATAATTCGATTAATTTAACATCCGTTTAAAATATTTTTACATAATTATTAATCGTGGCTGAATGCCGGATAGGTCTGTGCCCTCAATGCTAGCCTGTCAAGAAATTACAAAATGGCGGACGAATGTTTGATATGTCACCGTATTTAAGAATTATTTCGTTTCAATTTTAGTTTTTTCTTCGCAAGTGTGATGAAAAACATTTGTGTGTAACTCCAGGGGTAAGAATATTGCAAACTCGGGTCTTTAATTCCCTCCAGCCTGCGGCTGTCGGGAATAATCACCTTCGTATCCAAAGTTTCACTTACCCCCTCGTTGCACAATGTATGTACTATTTGTTCCCCCTTGGCGACGCCCATGCTGGCACTGCAATTTTCCAATCGAAACTTTTTCATATGATAGTAATGATTCCGTGTCATTTCGAATGCGAAGTTTCGAAGAGGCAAACAGCAAGCTTTTATTAAGAACATACCAAACTTAACGAACGCCATAAATTTGAACGAAAAATGTTTTTTTTTTTTTGTTGTGGAAAACAAGCAATCGATTCAAAAGTAAGCAGATTGAAGACCGATCCATACGTGTTGCGTACACCACCGATTAGGTTTTGCCTAACTTCACCTAACGTTAAAAGTGTTAATAATTTAGCTATCCTATTTTCATATACTTTACCACTCATTGTTAAAGCCCTTCAAACTAATAACTCCAGGGATATGTTTGCACTTTTCATCAACATTAGTGAAAGGGTAGTCGACATCTGTTGCTAGCTTTGTGCATTTGGTGCATAGGAACTTGAATACGTCGATCAGGGGCCTTCCTCTTCCGCACTCTCTTTTGTCTTCTTCGTGGTAATAGGAACAGTCTATAAGTTGCTGAAAATAAAAAGTATTTTATATGAAGCACAACCATCTGCTATCACAATGCTTAGCAATAAGGGGTTAAAAATTTTCTTCAACTTGAAACATTTTCAGTGAATTTTTCCACTTTTACTTTAGGTGTATCTAAGCATTCCTATAAAGTTTAGGATTATAGGTTAAGGTCACAGGGGTATCATGACCCCATGACCCGTGGATCCGCCTATAAGTTTGTTTTTATGCTGATAATGACCTCACCTGAATGCTCAAGTCATGGTAGCTGTGGCTGCGAATAGCGGCCCTGGACGCCATGACCCCCGCTATGGCGACAGCCCAGCATATTTGACAACGCCCTTGGTCTACGACCGGTCCCACTACGCCCCGTTCTCGCCTGTTAAAAAAACAAATAGAAAATCGGAATTTTGTTTTCTGCTCCTCTATCGCTCTTGAGTCTAAATATAGAGATGCAAATAACCAAATTTGGAGTAAGTGTAAGAGAAACACTCGCACTTGTTTTTGCGCATTTTATGATGAATTTCAAAGTAAAACTAGAATTTAATCAGGGTTCGGATGCAAAACACCGTACTGTATCGAACAGGAAAAGCCAAGGGAAAACGTTATATGTCTTTTTATATTATATTTCCTGTTCACTGCGGCACACACACTTTACCAGACCCATGTAAACAAATGGGTTATATTTTTTTGTCAATTATTGATTATTGGTCCCTTTTAACGCGTTGATAAAGGAACGTTTATCAGTATTACCCATACCTAACCCATGAGGCCGATCGCAGACATGTTTCAGCGTACAGTCACCTACAATAAAATGTTACACAAGGAAGGCCGCAAAGATATCTGACACGATCTTATTTGTAGAGCTGTAAGACATATTATTGCAAGTGGCTTACCTACATTCAGGTGTAAAACAGGTCTTCACATATCTTACTCAAAAATATATCCCTTAATGACGACGAATTAAGAACTAGGGACATATATATTTTTGAGTAAGTTGTAGGTAAATATGCACCATTTTTTTTACATTTTACGCTGAATTGATCGAAAAAGTAGATAACTGATATCTCGTATTTTTCTAATATTGCTCATAACTCTATTCCTTCTAAAAATGCCATTTTGTTTTGGCCGATCCACTAAGCCGATCGCTAAGAATTTCAGTAACGTCAAAGAGGCCTTACCAATCCAATCTTTTTCTTATTTTTCCATATTTAATAGTCCCTTTCCCTCTCTTTCCAAAGGTCCGTGTTTTACCAGTTGACAAGCTTTTTCGCATTTTTCCATCATTGGTCTCTGCAAGGCTCCAATTTCTTTTCGACCCGCAAGGATCGCAGGGAAGTGCTATTGGTTCACAGCCGCTTCTGAACTCCGGGGACAACATTTGCTGCAACTCCTGTCTCGACCAGTCCGAGAACTTGGTGACGCCAAACACAGCGTCATTTTTGCCGTCGTTCAGTCTCTCAATTTTTTTGAGGCTTTTCTGGAACACGTTTTAATTCAAAGTACATACATAAGTAGGTACTTAAGACAACGAAAAGGCAATGTTGTGGAAGTTCTAGTTTTAAACCTTACATAATTGCCAATATGTAGGTATGTCTACGGTATGGTAACGTTAAATCAATCAGTGGTTAAAATTCGTAAGTCTAAATGCGGCTCCGGCATATCGCACCATGTATCATGAAGAATTTAAATCACCTGCTGACCAAATATAAAAAACCGGCAAAGAGCATATCGGGCCATGCTCAGTGTAGGGTTCCGTAGTTACCCGTACGTCAAAATAGACTTTTTGCAAAAACTCAAAAGCGGTTAGACCGATCAGTTTCGCTATGATTTTCCGTAATTCTTCACTAAGCTTTACTCTCACGATTTTTTTCATACTTTTTGGACCCATGGTTCAGAAGTCAGGGGTAGTATAGGGAGAAACATTTTTTTTCCCGTCTACACCGTCAGCACAATTCCCACCCTCGAGGACTTTTAGTATGTTTATCTGGACACCACAAGGCATAATTGTACCAATTTTCAAAACTACAAATCATTTCCCGTGATTGCCCATATTCGGATTTATTTTCTTGAGCTAAACATTTTTCTTACTTCCAACTCTGCAATGAAGTTACTCGGTAGTTCCCCAATGCCCCCATCCTAATATTCTAGCCAGATTAAGAAGTATCTTGGGTAGAAGGTATTGTTTTCTTACCTTGAAATTTTGGAACCTTTTATGAATTTCGTCAGGGCCGTACGATTTATTGAACCTCTTCAAATAGTCTGCAAATAATTTCCTCTTCACAATTTCTCGACCTCTAAATTCACTTTTAAAATACATGTTGATAACGACATTGTTTGGAAGATAGCGATTACGCTCTAAAAAAATTAAAAAGAATAAAATAGAAGCACAACACACTATTGCTTTAGACGACATTTTCAAACATGATAATTCGAATACTGTGTGTAATGAATAAGGCAAAGTCAGCATTTATTTCGGTAAATTTCCTGTTGATTAGTATGTAGGAAAATAGGGAATTATTAAATTAATTATACTTAATGGTTGTAAGGTATTTTTAAATATATACAGAACTCTACGTGTCTATTTTTAACAGAACCTAATATTGTTTTTACTTTTTATTTGCTACAGGGTCGTTTGTATGTACGTAGGTAATGATATGTGGGTTAATAGGTAAATCTATAGTCATACTCGACCTATTTTAACAAAAACCGGCACTATAGTTATTTGTGCAACAAGAGAGGAAAGTTGGTTTTTCTTGCAAGTGTTGATTTTTCCTCGCTACGCTTAAGATTTTAACTTAGAATCTTTCGCTTACTCGGGACTCAAAAACATGAGATGTTAAATAACTTTGCTCCCGCGTGACACATATACAACTTTTCACCTCAGTAGTGAGAACATATTAAAGGTTAAAAAATTCAACATTTATTTATATTCATGAATGTGAAAGGCATCATCATTATGACGAAAGCTTCTAGAAATATTCCTGTATTCATGGCCTTCACTAAATTAAAAAGCTACTTTGTCTCACTCCCTGGACTGACGAAAGTAGGCTTGTTCGGGTTGCTGAGATGAATTTTTTTATATCCATATCCTATACACACACTTTACACACATGTACCTACATATATAGTACCTTCACATATATAATAATAATTATACAGGTACATGTGTGTCTTATTCTACATGGCATTAAAGTTCTCCAAGGGGCCTCTACGTGTTGGATCTATATCCCCACGCAAGCCTATCAATAGACCGTAATTTATAGGCCTGTGAAATCCAAGGAGATACAATTATATGTATATAGCTAGCTTCAATTATTTTATATAACTATAGATAGGTTATCTTCATAAATAAGGAGCACAAAAAATACTTCCATATTTATTTCTATACATACGAACAAATCTGTTATTTTGTATTAATTTTCGCATTCCATTCATCTTTGTCATGCTCGTTGTTAAACATGAGCTTGTCTCTTTCTCTTTCGGTGACCGGGAGCTCATTAGCAAGTGCACATCTCTCGTTTGCCCTAAACTAGAGGCAACTTGTACAATTTGTTACAAGGTGAGGTCTGCTCGCCTACAACTTATTTTGAGGTAAAATAAATCATTGGCTGCCCTTAATTGAACCTTATTGTTAATTTAGTAAAAACTGGCGCGTGATATATATTTCTTTTTCTTTGTTGATATGCAGATATTTGTATGCTAAGTCCATGTGTTTAATGTTTGGGTGTCCGAAGGAAACTAAGAACGAGTAAATAAGTTAAAAAATATTTATTTCATCAAAATGTTATATAAAAACAAAGGCACTCCAGGACGGTCCATAGGAAGGAGTAAATAACTATACAATTATATTTCCAGTTTTCCCCATATCTAATAAATTCGAGTTGCATTAGGCTGGTCTACACCGAAAGAGCCGCCTCACGAGGAAATTGCCGCGCGAAACAGCTCGGGCTGTGTAGACGTCGCTCGGTCGCATTGCCTGGGGCGGGGCACGTCACCACCGACCGAGATGCTTCGCGAGGCAATTTCCTGGCCAGGCGGCTCATTCTCTGTGGAACCGCCTATTGAACTTTTTTGTAAACTTGACATCAAGTCGCCACTTTTAGCTCTTATCTCAATGAAGTATGGTTTCGAATGTCTTGAATATAATAAACTATGATATGAGTTATTCTTATTTATACGGAAAATATAATTGGTAAAGGAAAATCACATAATGAGCGATTTATCACTTTTACTTAATTATAATATCCTTCTGTAATATTTTAGTGAATACAAAATATAATGAAACTAATGAACATCGATTTAACGTGTATATGTAAATATCAGTCTTATAGCGTAATAAAAACGTTCGTTATAAACTCAAAAACATACCAAGAACACAACATATTGTAATAACTAAGATCAATTAAATGTAAATGCGTATCAAAAAGCTATAAACTTAAAATAATAATTTAATGAGGTATAAAATGTCACCCTCGCTTGATTAAGCGAAGCAACACGGGGCGGGAATTAAAGAACATACTATTTCATAAAAGGTAGGCTAAGTATTCGAGACAACTATTATAAAATTAGAGAATAATAAAAGAACTAATAAATTATGACATCCTGACGTACCGCTAAATGGCAATAATTTCGGCAAGTATTACTTCTTAAGAAGTATAGGTATATATACAAATGTACCGCGTTTATTATTACTTGAAGCGGCGGGGCGTGCGTTCAAACAGAATAAATACTTAGTCTTAGTTCGTTTAACTAATATGGCAAATTTAACAAGAGTTTTTCAGGTTATTACATAGTATTTAGCTACCAGCTGCAAGTGAGTTTGAATTAATTTTAGCTGCCTGCGTTATTCAGTCCATTTTTACCTAGCAGCAACTTCGCGGGCCAAAGCAAAGTATTGCTTATATTACAGAGTGGCCCATAAATACATAGATATTTTTTAAGGTTTTTTTTTTTTACAAAATGTCATTATTCATTCAAAATATTCTCCTTAAACACAGACGCAAACGTTCATCAATAGTACATTACGATACAAATGCGAAAATAAGAAATGCGAATTACCTATTCGCCCATGTATCGAACATTTTACAGTACATAGCCCTTTAAATTTTCGACATAGTTATTAAAGTAGCACCATGTACTGTAAAATTATTAACAATACGCCCCAGTGAAAAAATTGTCTACGTATTTCTGGGCTTCCTGTGAATTGTCTACACGACGTCGACGCTGGCGACCTCGTTGGCGAGCCCGCACACGTTGCCGCCGACGGCGAGGCGGACGTAGCCGCCGTTGCCGAACTCGCCGCCCCACGAGTTCTTGGCTACGTAGTGCGGCACGTCGCTCGACAGGTCGTAGCCGACGAGCTCTACCGCGTGGTTTAAGTCAGTCGGGGCGCCTCTGAAATATAGTAAAACACTTTTAGACCGACTTCAAAAAGGTGTTCTGCCTTTTCACCGAAGTTTTATTGACTGAATTTCACTTGCCAACCAACTTTTCGCATATGATTTACTTTGGCAACCGACATTCGGCAAACTTTCATTATGACAACGTTTTACTTGGTAGAATTATTATTTAGTAGATTTTTATTATGATATTTGGAATAAATTTCTTTTGCTAAATCATATATTTGGCTAAAAAAATAATACGATAACGTCTAGTCATTTGACAGAGACAAGATAGGTACGACTACGAGCGAAGCGAGGAGCGTGTTAGGTGAACTGCGACCTAATAGCGACCGCATAACCGACTTTTTATGCATCAAACAACGTTAGATTACAAAAAGAAACTCTAAAAAAATAATACGATAACGTCTAGTCATTTGACAGAGACAAGATAGGTACGACTACGAGCGAAGCGAGGAGCGTGTTAGGTGAACTGCGACCTAATAGCGACCGCATAACCGACTTTTTATGCATCAAGCAAAGTTAGATTACAAAAATAAACTTTTTATGTTTCGTATTAGACTTGCAAAGTCATTCTGCTAAATAATTAATACATTCTGCTACCTAAAACAATGCGTTTTAAAAAGTGTCTTTTTAACACATTCACTGCCGGGAACCCACCTGGTGGGCGCTCGTGAACTTTGTTCAGATGCCGGACAACCCGCTGGGCGGGTTGTTTTGTACGCAGCTATAGACCACCGGTTTCTGGGGTAGTGCGCCGTTTTTTGTCTGGCAGTGAATGTGTTATTGTCTAAAAATACAGTATTATTATGTTGAGTTGCTACTTAATCATTCGACGAAATGAAATTATGCGAAAAATTGGTTGAGAAATGAAATTCGACAAAACTATTTTTGGCCATGATTTAAAGAACCCTTCAAAAAGGACTCTTAAATCGTCGGGATCTTTGTAATTTTTTTCGTTTGAAAACATTTGGCTCCATGGTTACCAGATCAGGGCAGGATCGAATAATGAGATCCCGTTTGAAAGAAGTCTTCAAATATAGGCACAGATAGTTTTTTTATGCAACGACTCGTATAACCTCTCAAGGACGATTCTGGTGAAGTGAAACTGTTAATTAAGACTATATACAATGGCATACTGTTACGTAAAATCTATATTGAAAATCTTTTGAGTTTGGGCTCATAATCATAAGGCTGACCGCGACAAACGAAAATGCTAAGATGATCTCAACTTTGTCGTTGCATATTCGATCTCTCTAGATACTAAACTAAGATAGATAATGTGAACTCACGGGCAATGGTACTGAATGACTCCGCCAAGGTAATTCTGCCATGTGAGCGCGTTGACCGCTACAGCCACCGGCCCATGCGTGGCAAGTGCTTCTAGTATCTTGTCTTCAGCGCCCACGAAACTGAAACAATATCAATATTAGTTGCTGATGTTGAACTATAAAATAGCTTTGACTAGTTTGACTCCGAAGAAAAAGATAAAAAGGCGAGAAAACTAGAGTAAGTCTAGTAGCGGCGCGTGGAAATTCTGGCTAGGCAACTCGGAACAAAAAAAAACACCTAACTTAACATTATGTACTTTCTTGATGATAAAAGTGAAGCGTGCACTAGGTGTGTCCTTGAAAGCGATCTTTTGCAGTTAGTAATAACCACCTTTGCCATACTATTATACACACCAAATACAAAATTTCACTGTTTTAGTAATTTTATATATAAATTTGGTGCACAAAACTAAGTAAAATCACATAAAAACATTTAAAACTCTAATCATAACAACAAGCCTTGGTAATAACCGGGACGGGAGTGTTATCATAACATTATTCCATTTTCACCCACGAATTCTAAAACCTATTACTACAAACCTACAAACCTACTTTCTTTCAAGAAACGTTCCTTATCAAATTATTAAACTTCAGACTACCTAAGTAAGATTCTTGGATTTTGTATTAAAATTTATCTATTTTTTTTTTAAGGTTTTTACAAAATTTGGTATTAATGATAGTAAAATACAATATTTTTTTTTTTTTTTTTTTTAATTTTATTCAATTCAATGTTTTTATATGGCAATATTAAGTATACGCGCGGCGCGGCAAACGCCACTCGATTCAAAATTGTGAAACATTACACTGCAAAATAAATCTTACCTGTTTGTATTTAAGGTTTAAATTCAAATGAAGCAGCATGTTAATAATATAACTGACGTTATCGCAGCCGTGTACAGAGGGCCTACCGAATACCACGAAGTTCGCAAATTGCGAGCATCTTTCTCTGTCACCCTAATTACGCCACTGGAGTAAAAGAGAAAGTTGCCCGCAATTTGCGAACTTCGTGGTATTCGGTAGGCCCTCTGTACACGGCCGCGATGCGCGCCCGGCCTGCGGCCCGCGGTGTGCGCGGTAGGCCCCTCAGTACTCGCGGACTTTATGAATATGTGCGTGCATTTTTCTAATATTAACCTTATACTCTTACATTTAAGGTTATTATTCAAATGAATAACTCGATACAAGACAGAGTTGCTTTGAAGCTCATTCGCGCGGACTCTCTAAGCAAACTTTATGAGCGTGTGCGTGAGTTTTCGTATCTGTGTAGTGGCGCATGAATGAATACTCAAGCTTAGCTTCTCTTCCTGCGCCCGCGACGATTAGTTGAAATTTAATCAATAGTGAAGATTTAGTAAATCGTGTTAACAATTCCAAGGTAATGTAATACGTAGTGTTTTCATTATGGGTATATTTTTAATTTTAATGATGATTTATAAGTTTGGGTTATGTATGTAGTAATAAATTTTAGGCAAGCCGGTGGAAATCGAGATGTGTGGAGCCGCCGCCCCTCTTACTTCAAACGAGATCTAATTTTTCCTTTGAGTAGGAAGTTGCATGAGTTGGCACGAACTTTTACCCGTTATAGTCTTCAGAGTCGATTTTTCTGCTAGTGACTGGCGCCCAACCCTCAAAAACTCAAAACTCATGCGAGATTCGTATGGAAATATTTTTAGCTAGTTATTGCGTCTCCCTCGCCATTTGGTTCCAGGAGAGACCACTCCACTGACGATAATTATTACATACTTAATCAGCACACGTAAATGTTCTGAGCCGTAGGTGGTATTCCTTGGTTATCTTCTACTTTCGGACCCCTCACTCTTCTGCGCCAAGACAGTTTGTAAGTATTGTAACATAGTACAATTTTCAAGTCGTAATTAAATATTTTTGAGATAAGTCACAATTGAAAACAAAATACCCTTTTCTCATTTCAATGAGATTAAAGATGTCCCAAACAATCTTTATATGTTTGCATTTCTGTGCATTATTTGTTGCATTCCGATGCACATTTTGATGCTTATTTGTGTCTCGGTTGTTATATTAATAAAAATAATTCAAACTGTATGTATTTAATTTTTTCCTTATTTTCTATGTGTTAATCCTATATATGTGCTACTGCTATAGCCTTTTTGATCAAGCCGGAGCTTTTAGGTTCTTTTAACCCTTGCAAATAGCACGTTACGCATTGGCGCTCCACGTTGGGCGCCAATGTGTGAAATGAGAAACGGGTTTTTTTATTTTCAATTGTGAATTATCACAAAAATATTTAACTACGACTTGGAAAAAAATGTAGTACGTTACATTATGGTGATTATACAACTCATCACATGTAAACGTCCTGACCCGAACACCAGTTGCATTCTAATTAAGCCGGCACACCCCATCCAAGAGAAGTTAGTGGGTATACCTACCGTGGCTGTCAGGACCGCTGATTTGGAGATAATAAGCCAGTCGAGAAGAAAGCAGATGTCTTCCGAGGCAGTTTGATCAGCTGTCTTAGAAAGTATGGTGTTGATATACTTACTCATCACACGTAAATGTCCTGACTCGAACACCAGTTGCATTCTTATTGAGTCGGCATACGCCATCCATGAGACGTAGCGGGTATTCCGTGGCTGTTTGGACCGCTGTTTTGGAGATCATAAGCCAGTCGAGGAGTAGGCAGATGTCCCCGCCTTGGCAACCGGCGTTGCCGAGCGTTGCACAGTCTATGGCTTCCTGGAATCAGGAAAAAATGCTGTAAGTCAATTGTTTTTATAAATATTTGACAATTCATGCTACCCACACAGCAAATATGATGAAAGGAATTCAACCTGTATACGTCCGTCCCACTGCCGGGCACAGGCCTCTTATCACGAGAGGGATTCATTCATTTATTCATTCATTCATTTATTCAACATTAAAAGTCATGTGCATTACAGAAGATGTTAGCTGAATGTAGTCAGTACATGACACCCGGGTAGGGCGCATAATGTTAGTACGTATGAGGTACCTAATTACCTATAATCCCCACATAATGGATCCCTATATTATGGATTGGGCTACAGTCCCCACGCTGGCCCAAAGTAGGTTGGGTCAACTATTATAGACACATTTATATGAGGCCTTTCTCATGCATTTGCTATCTGAAAACGCCATTTAAAGAAAACTGTAGATAAAATGGTCAAGGGAACTCGTTTTGTGAAATTGTTTTTTTCGTAAAGCTTGTTCATTAGAACATGCCATTCTATGTAGCTATTTTTGATGCTATGTACACCTACAGGAATATTTTTAGACTAAACTATAATACACTGGGATATGCCTTGTTTGAAGTTTGAACGGGTGCATATCGTTTAGCAATCGAAAGGTCAATCGCCGCTTAACCAACTCTGCGCTATAGCAATCATGGTAAATGGACATCCGCTTTTGGACAAAGGGCCCGATATTCGACCTAATGTCCGGCTTCGGCTTTACGAATACACCATAGGTACGAGATTTTCACCTTGAGCATACGATTATCGTAACACGGGGGAAAATGTAGGTATAGTAAACTAGATAACGCACTTGGAACGATATATAATCGCCACGCCTTTGATCGCTAAATATGTCTGTGTAAACAACACTCATTGGGAGTGATACTCGAAACTTGTATCAAGAAATCGCTATATTAGTTGATATTAGGTACTATTGCTATCAAATTCCATGGACTTGCGGTTGTAAAAGCGGAGGCGCGCCATGGATCGGGCCGTAATTTGGGTAACCCAAATGAGCATAGTAGTACGCACTTAACCTCCAACTTACACTATGGAATTGCCGCGCATTGCCACAGTTGAAGTCACAAGCGTGTACTAACAGATACACTCTTAACTACCCATGGACCTGATGGACCTTAATTCTTAATTGGAATAAAGTTTACGTATGATCAGTTAACAGTGTTGATGATGAATCAACCCTACACTGACAGTATTAAGCCGCGTTTTCACTTAGTGTTCTGAGCAAACATTTTATTTAGAGTAAATGTTTGCTCTTCCTATTTACTATTGGAGCAACTGTTTCCATTCCCCGAACGAACTAACGATTGTTAACTCAGAACTGTTTAGAGCACCAAGTGAAAACGCGGCTTTACCTGAACGCTGAGCGGCACGAGCTTGCCGGTCTTGATGGCAGCCATAGCTTCGACAATGCCGATAGTGCTGAAGGCCCAGCAGGCACCGCACATGCCCTGGCTACGAACTGGACCTATCACGCCTTTTGTTCTCCTGAAATATTAAAATAATAGTTTATGGGGTAAAAGTATTAGTTATTATTTGTCAAAGCTGTTTTATGAGGGCAGAGCGTGATCGGTAGTTGTGGAGATTATTAGGGGAGATCTTAATATATCCCAGCAGTAAGCGTCTTTTGGCTTATGATGAGGATTTTACTTACTCTAAGCCTAAACATGAAAACAGTTAACAGTTTAAGTATTTCTTGAAGGTACTTTCAATTAACAATTTAGGTAAAAAAATCGTTATTTGTAGAATGGGGAGTTAATTATCAGAATGTAAATTGTATAACAAATCCATTTAAAACCAAAATTTTAATTGTTTATCGTTAAAAAAAAACAGAAACTTACTTAGGAAGTACAGTGCTCAGATCAGAGACGTATCATTTTCTGCACACTTTTTAAAACAATAACGACCCACTATCAGAGCATGAAAACTAACTTACAATGCATCTCCCTCGTACTGACATACTAATGTACAATAAATACAAGCGAGAAGCACTGCGTTTGAGTTGACAGCTTGTTGTAAAGTTGATGGTAAGAGCACGTAGGTATCTCTAGAGCCAAAAAAAAGTTAAAATCATTCAAATAAAATGTATCTTCACGATTTCATATATGTACCTATAACCAAATCATACTAAACCACAAAATAACGCAGCAAGTGTTCTTAATACATATATTATTCAAACAGTCATTTTGTAACCCAATCCGGGCGACTTTAGAACATTAAGTTGAGTGAGCAGAATCACAACCGGTTTAGCTTTTTATAAACACGTTCCGGAGTTATTTAGCCTTGTTAAAATACCTAAAACTATTATAATAATAACACCAATTAACTAGTTTTGACATCTGACGCTGATGTAAATTGTTGGCGACTTCAATATCTATTTTGAGATTTTTAAGCGATAAGTCTGTCTGTCTGGTACCTAATTCTAAAAAATCACCCATATTTCCATCACATGAGATTCCTTTTTCTGAATCACCTGTAGCAACTTGTATAAACTAAGTTATCCTACAACGAAAAACGAAGTTAAATTTAAATATTTAACCCATAACACTTAAAAGTTTGCAGAAAGGCCCTTGTTCATATACAAAAAAACTTATTACAAAGATTTTAAAAATTATCCCCTAAGAAGGGACATATAAAAGATCTTTATCTTGGCTTGACTCTTACAAAGCTTACAATGCTCGGTACAAAGTCAACCCAGACCTACAGATTACGATAGACGTTTGCCTGATACAAATCTGAATATTCAATGCCCTCTATTTAAAGTAGGTAAGTCCGATGACACAGGTTATCTTCTTTATTTGACAAGTGATTTACTTACCTATACTTCTTATCTGAATCGAAGCAACGAAGTAGTGTTATTTCGCAACGATGGTACCTAATTGTTTATTTATGTCTGCCGATTGCATTACAATGGGTTCTTCAGAGATATTTTATTACTCACAATCATAAAAGGTACCTACTTGATTTGTACATAGACGTACAAGTTTTTGGCATATGTATTAGGTATACCACGTAGTTGGTGCGTAGGGCCCGCTTGGTAAGCGATTACTATAGCTTATGTCCGCATGCAACTCCAGAGGTCTCACCTGCGGTTTTATTGGCCCTTTGGACACCTTCAATAATTCAAGGTTTTTTTGAGAACAATAATAACTGCATCAATAAATTGCTCTGATATTTAGATTAAAATGATATTTGTAAAATTTGACGATTTAAAAGTGTTTGTTGCTAGGCCTATTTGAATAAAGAATATATTGACCTGTTCGTTTCTTTTTTGAACAACCTCCGTACTATTTTGAATTATGAATTATGAACTGTCTCTAGAGAAAAACTCGTCAGTAGGAAGTTATTCTATGTTTCATAATATGAACCGAAGAGCATTTTTCCCCACTGATGGAAAAGGGTTCACTCAAGAATCACTACAACGCACGGCCCTGGGCAGTCCTGGGTCGTAGGTTGCCCTCACGCCATGGTTCCCTATGATGACTACATGAGCAGATAGGAAGAAAGGAGTAAACTGTTCGCAATGGCTCAGTTCTACGAGCACATTACCTCGCCCCGTCGGCCACTGTAGGCTAAATAAACCACGTTGCACGAAGGCGGGATAACTTGGACACCTTTTTGACGAACGCGAGCAGGGGGGGTCCTTTTTATTCGGGTTCCATAGCCAAATGGCAAAAAAACGGAACCCTTATAGATTCGTCATGTCCGTCTGTCTGTCCGTTTTTAGTAGTGCGAGTGGGACATATTGAGTCATAATAATAATAATTAGGTAATGAAGCAAGGGTCTTTTAAGTAGGTCTTTATAAGATCCTCGTAAAAGGTAGGTACCTTCCGCTCGATGGCATTATGTATAAGCACCAACTACACAACAAATTGCATAACATATAAAATAGAATGCAACAGCAAGCTTATTGACTAATTAAATACCAATTAAGTAGTTGTTAACTAATTCTCGTTAATTAGCTACCTGCTTCATTATTGTAATTCATTATCATTGAATTGATGTAGTCTAGACCAAAGAGTACCCAAGAGGTTATTGCAGCCAAAAATCGAGTATTTCTGTATTTAATTTTATTAATTTTATGTAACGAATTATAGTTCGTTTTATCCACGATGACGCGCAGATTTGTCAAATCTAACCTTTAATAACATGACAATACGAGGCAAGACACGCGTCTTCGTGAACGACACGATCTATACTTTACTAAATATCAGAATAATTTACTTAATTCTATGAAGATTGAGAGAAGAAGATTGGTTCACTGGTAGAGAATGCCTTAAGGCATTAAGTCCGCCATTTGTACCTTCATTTATTGTTCAATAAAGATTAAATAAATAAATAATAAATAAGATCGCAAGTCAGTCAGCCGTTTATTTAATCGTATGGCGTATTAACATAAACATTTCAAATATATAATAAGTAAAATAATTATAAATCCACATTCAAGGTCTCAAGCCACGAGATTGCATCAGGTGTTAATTTAAACAGATCTTCCGGGGGGTCTGGAAAAGAGTGCAAAGGGCAGCGCTCTATAATATGCTCGACGGTGTGAACCTCTTCACCACAGGCGCAGAGCGCTGAGTCCCGCCAGCCCCATTTATGGCGAAAATAGTTACAGCGCCCGTGACCTGTCCTCAGTCTGTTAACACAACACTAGAGTTTTCGTGACAGTCCAAAACCGTCAGGTTTCGCTCTGGGATCTATGGCTTGTAGGGTAGTTCCAACAGTAATTTTGCTCCACTCGCACTTCCAGCTCTGTTTGACGTCAAAATTCTTTAGTTTTTGGGCTGTAATGCATGCTGGGTGGCGAGATTTAAGACGTTGGGGTGGAGGGTAGCAGAAGGGCTGGTGGCAAGGTAAAGACTGTTGCGCTTGTATTTTGCCGCCGTGAGAGCTATTTTAGAGTAAAACCCGGCCAGAAATATATGATCATTGTCAAGAGGGCGCTGTTATTCTCATGCATAGGGTGACAGTTCACTTTAGTATGAAATATTTAGTTCCAATGAAATTCCACAATATGGCGCGTGATCATATAATACTGGTCAGGCTTTATATTATATCCATTACACATTTTTCTTATGTTAACTGTGTTAGATAATACGATGTAAATTATGCCTTGACAGTTGAAACCACAACCTTACTGTCCAAGGTCCACATCCTTGGAGTACCTTACCACAACTAACTCAATACAGTAGTAAGTAGGTACAGTCAGCAGCAATGTACTTAAACACTTTATTGTACAAAAAGAAACATAAATCATTTGTACTAAGGCGAACTTATCCCTTTCAGGGATCTCTTCCAATTAATCTTTGTGCAATTGAGGAAGAATTGAGGACAGGTAGACATCAAAACTGTACTAAATGGCATAAAAAGAAAATATTTAATTTCCATATCAATATTTTCTTTAAAAATGTACATACACATTGTGCAAGAACCATACCACAGGTAACTCAGTATAGTAGTAAGTAGGTACAGTCAGCAGCAGGAATGAACATACAGTTAGTGCATAAACTTAATGAACTTGAAACATCCTTAACTAAGGAAAAAATGTATGCTTTTACCACACAATTATGACAGTACATGACACAATCATCAACTTACATTGGGATACGAAACCCTGTACCATCAGCTGCACTGCTTGGGTTAAAACAGCCATTTAATTACAATACATGTTATAAGTTGCAGTAGCAGCAGCTACTGGTCCATGAAGGAGCTAATGAAGGGCGACCTTCCAACACACTATGTGTACTTTGACATCTGTATTCCGCCTGTCCTAACCTATGGTGCCCAAACATGGTCACTCACCGAGAGCCAGAAGTCCAAACTGAAGGTTTGGCAGTGAGCAATGGAACACACCATTCTAGGTGTCACAAGGACGGATCAAATCCGAAACACTACATTGTGGTCCAAAACATGCATAGCTGACATGGGAACAAAGACGGCCAGGCTGAAGTGGGACTGGGTGGGTCACATCTGCCACATGCATTTGTTTTTTTAAGCTCATTTTTCTCCAAGAATGGGGTTTCATGCATCCGGATAAGTGGGCTAGTATGGCTATATGCCAAGTTAAGCATGGATGTGGCAGACCCAGATGGAGATTGGTGGGATGACTTAGACACCTTCATTAGTAACTGGACAACGGGAGTTGTGGAGATCACGGGGAGAGGCCTTCACCAAGCACTGGGACACTATAACAGGCTAAAAAAAAACATGTTATAACTTACCAGTCAACTGTTAACGGTAAACTGCCAGCTGCCCTTTTTGTCCTTACATAAGAAGGCCCAATTTGTTTCAAGTGCTCCATCCTTTGCTGTTCTCTAAACCTGCTCCATGTCTGATTATACTCGCGCGGCGACTTCTTGAGCTGTTCATCGGAGAGATGCAGCTCTCTGTATTCAGCTTTGGACATGTCAGAGAGGTGGGTCAGGCCATACCGGGCCTTTTGGGTGTCAGAGCCACGGGATTGGCTGTTGAGCTGCTCTATTTCTTGCAAAGAGGCCTACAATTTATAATAAAATTTTAATTATACTTTAATTATTGTAAATAAAATTATGTAAAAAACCTAATGTATATTATAATAAATTTTTAGATGCATCTTGCTTGGTATGCAAGTAGATTTTTCCGTTCACTGATAACACTATGATAAAAATTATGACTAATGTTTACGACGAGGAAGAGAAATTCTGCAGTGTTTTGTGTTTCCCTTTAGATTATTTACAATGAAGTTGAAAGTAGGTAACGATAAAACTTCTGATAATAACTTGCGAGTTAAGTGTTTTAAGATTTTACTTAATAAATTGAACATTCAGTTGAACTTACCGTAAAGTGCTCAAATCTCGTTGCGTACTCTTCTGGGTTATTTTTATAAGTTTTATTAAACTTTTGTATGTATTCATCAAACATTAATTGCAACTGTTGTTTACTATTGCCCGACTTATAGGAAATTGGAATCACGATAAATAATAAACTAAACATAGCCACTATCAGTAAAATATTCCACCACTTCATTTTCAATTATTCTATTTTAATTAAATTAAGACGAAACACTACAAAACGGAACACCTACCACCTACACAAGTCAAGTACACAACAAACAAGTCAAACAACCAACTTGCGATGAACTTCACGCAGAGTAGTTTCAATAAAACTTCAAGTTCACCAATTGACAGTTAGTTTATGGTGTTGCTAGTGTAATTAATGTAAAAACCCAAACATAAAACCCGGATCCGGTATTTTATTCATGAGTACCTAACTGAAACTTTAGGTCATTTTGATAACGTGTTTTGGGGTTATTCCGATAGGTTAAATTTGCGCGAGTTGGACGTCTGGACTAGTCACACTACTATGTTTTCCTTACCTTATGGCTCCTCTATAGACACGATGGCCCAGTGTTGGACCAGCGAGATGGCCATGCGATGGTTGAAACCGCGTTCGAGCACGCACTATGGAATGGGCCACGTGTAGATGTGTACTGCCATCGTTGGCCCACTACCTTTGATGTGCTGACGAAAACCCGACACCGTGGCCATCCCGCCGCGCCGCGTGCTAGTCGATCTTAGTGGGCCAGCGATGCAAAAACGTAGTGATTATATGCTCTTTGCAGCGATGGTGCGTATGCAACTACACGTGGATCATTCCATAGTGCGTGTGCTCAACCATCGCGCTGGTCTAGCGCTGGGCCATCGTGTAGAGGACCCCATCACCATTGCATGGCCATCTCGCTGGTCCAGCGATTGCCAATCGTGTAGAGCCATTACCGAAAGCCATTGGAAAATAATACGGTTTGATCGACTCAACCTCTCCGACTCAAACTCGACACAATGAGGTCGGGTGACGTCGCATCATGTTTTAATAATTCCACGGCTTGACGGGGAATGTACAGTCAGCATCAAATAGTTAGTGAAGGCCAAATATTTAGTAATACACCAAGAATGTGTACAGACTACTATTTGGCAGAAACTGTTTTATTCGGTGCTATACCTACCTATATTTTTAGTTATATTTTATTTGTGAAAATACTTGTGAATGCGTATGTTTTAACAACCGGCCCCGCCCTATTTGATTGTTATGATGTTATCTTATATGTAAAATTATAATATTATATGTAAAGAATCATTAGCAATAAATAAAAAAAACGATATTTTAAAATACACTTTAATGTCACTATGACCTAAATGTAATTATGACTAAGAATTGGTGTACAGAAATCTCTTCACCACCAGTCAGTTTAGATGGAGATTATCTAATTACTTATTATTGAACACATTTAGAATTGTCTTGCGTAAATAAAAATATAGTCAGCAAAACTATTAGCTTAACACTCCTGCATACATATTTGTACATAGCTCGCCACTGAACACACTTTATGCTTGAACAGAATATTCAGCAAGCTGACATAAAATTTTATACTACAAATAACATTCTATTTTTATCTTCTAAGACAAAACATTTTTACATTTACTTACATACAGATTATCTATTGATATAATTCCGATCAACCCTTATTCTAACTGTGAAGTAATCTAAAGCTAAACATATGAACACTCCTGATTGAGAAATGAGTCCTTGTTTACTTTGACATTTTGGTAATGACTGCTTTAAACATAAAATAAACCCCAGTTGGTGGACAATTCTCGCTCAAACTAAATATTCGTTGTAGCCTAGTGGGATTATGACAACAGATATAGTGAAACATTATGGCTACTTTGCTTTAAAACTACACTTAGGTCGGGTTGTATCAAACCGCCTTTACCCAGCAACTTGTATCCGTATATTTTTATTTAATTATGTTGCTCCAACTTAATAGTATCAAAGGTAACATAACACCATCTAGTCTCAATAGACGCGCCAACGCCCGACGTTACTCTGCGGAAAACATCGTCATACTTCTGCAGTATCTCTTGCACCGTGGCCTGAGTTACGTTAGGGGTCATGCTTCTAACGTAAGAGACGAGATAGTCGACGGATGCTCCGAGGGGGTGAACCATGAGGAACGCAGTGAGGATGCTGATGAGTTTAGCCTCGGAGGGCGGGACGGAGGGGCCGGAGACGATGTACTTGTTGTCGTCGGGGGTGGGCGGCGGCGGCATCGGCTTGGCCGGCTCCAGGCGCGGCGTCGGCGGCGGGGGCAGCGGTGGGTACGATTGCTGAAAACAAAATTATTTTCGTTACTATGTAGCCTAATATATATTTTTTTATGTAATTGGCCGCAAACGAGCAGACGAGCCGCCTGATGGGAAGCAGTCATCGCCGCCAATGGACATAAGCAACATCGGAGGAGCCACTTATGCGTTGCCAACCTTTGAGAACCCTAAATACCTGCTTCTTGAAGAACCCCATGTCATAGCGCAAGGGAAACACCTCGGAAGGTAGCTCATTCCACAATTTGCACGTTCTGGGCAAAAACGAGCGAGATGCCCGCTTGTTCTTGGTTTGCCACGTGTCGAGAAAGTGAGGTCGAACTTTGTTATATTGACGATTAGTTTTCATTTACTAGAAAATGTTCAAAAAAGTTTCAAATGTTTAAACTTATAGAATATTGAGGGTTTTGATGTTCAATGATGCTGTAAAAAATAAAGAAAATTAGAATCTATGGTTAAGAGATGATTTTAATAATGAATAGTGTAAATATCGGAAAAATTGGGAAAACGTGTTAAATATTATGTGGGGTTATTTTTGCTCACAATTTCGAAAATACTGAATTTACTTTTTGGTCACTCTACAGGACGCAAAGAGATGCAAGCGTTCTGTAGAATGGTTAAAATTGGACATAGTTATGTTGTTTTTACCCAAACATTCGTTTTCAAAACGTTATTCTTTCAGTATATATGTGGTTTTAAACAAATTTGTGGCGGCCTATACCTTCCCAGCTCGTGCAACAGGGTGGTGAGACTCGAGGCTTACCTCTCGTTGTTCAATTTGTGTTGAGCGATGAAGTGCGCCTTGAAAGTCTCGAACATTCTCTCGGCCTCGTCCTAGGTGAGGTGGGCCTCGTTATATCCTTCTAGCTCGTACATCGGGGTGGTGAAACTCGAGGCTTACCTGCTTATTGTTCAAGTTGTTGTTTAAGTTGTGTTGAGCGATGAAGTGCGCCTTGAAGGTCTCGAACTTTCTCTCGGCCTCGTCCTTGGCGAGGTGGGCCTCGTTCTTGTAGCCTTCCAGTTCGTACATAAGGTTCTCGTGCTCTGCCTGTTAAGGGAAACATAACAGTGTGTTAAACTATTTTGTTTACGTTTTTATATATAACAGTTGTATATAAAGGTCTGGTGTATATTAAGGTCAAGTCGCCTTAGAAGAGCGTGGTTTTAAATGCCACCAAAAAAGACGTCCTTGTCCTAGAAAAAATGTGTACTTAACGGGACAGTATACGAAGAAAGAAAAACTCGACCTATTATTTCTCAAAGTGCCTTTCTTATAAAGTTACAACACCAGATAACTCACCCTGAGCTCATCGTATTTCTCTTGAGGCACGGTGTTCTTTCCGATTTTCTCAATTTCATCTTCATTGAAGTTTGTCTCAAACTCTTCTTTTATGTTCTCCACCTCCTGAAAAACAACATACCCAGATCAGCAACTTGTTCAAACTATTTTTAAACTTAAGACTAAACGAACCTTTAAATTTCGCAGAAATAACATCTGCCCTTTTTATAATATTCTAGAAAGAAAAGGCAAATGATAAAACTATAATAACTTTACTAACTATTCGTAATATTGTGTACGTGTTAGAAACCGGACGGAAGAAATTCTCCACATTTCCAGTAGATTTACTTCCCCTGACGTTTCGATAAGTATCGGTATACCTGGTGATCATACTATACCGTGCTTCTCTTCTAATCATTTTCGTGTCTGTAGTAGGAACCACGGCGTACGAAGAAGCGAAGACTCGAAGGACGACGAGGCAAGGAGAGGGCGTCGCAAAGACGAACGCTAGCAGCCTCGTAGATGAAACCATACATGGGGCGGGATCCTGAACTTCAGGATCGAGAAGTCATTGTTGAGGGTTCTTCGGAGCTCGCACAGCTTAGGTTCGGGCTCAGGTGTTGGTGAAGACATGTTGCTGCTCCGCTTGGATTGTCTACACTGATTAGTCTGCCGCTACACAAAATGCTGAAACTGCGCGCTGATGATGCAATAGCGTATAACAAGGAATCATTATCCAGGAGTCTTCACGAGTCGAGAATCATTATCAGGAGTCGAGTAGACGCATGGTCCAGTATTGATTTACCTTAGTAGAAGTTTCTAGCAAATCCCATGTTCACTGTTCAGGGCGCCGCAACACATTTTGATGAAGCAACAGAAAACGGTGGGCGAATCTTAGTGACCGGATTCTTTCTTAATGGTTTTCTCTGATCAGATGTGATGTTGATGAAAGCACTGCTGTCTGCTGCTACATCAAAGATACCGAGATGAACTGTAAGTTTTGTACTATACCAATATCAGTAGAACACCACTATTTACACCGAATTTTCTAATTTTCGAATTCGTCTCTCGGCTCTTCTTTCTTGACTTCAACTGAAGACAGGAAGAGAATAGTAGCTTCTGGAGAAACTGAATATGTTGGGTCATTGCCTGCTGAAGGCGAAGAAGTATTCTATTTCTGCGAAGTTCTTGCTGGTGACGTAAAAGTATTATTTTTGCGTCTACAGCTGCAACACGTTCCCGTCTGAAAAGTGTAGTAGTACTATACCAGTGATGAAGTCTCTTAATTTCAACCACGATGCCGCCGTCCTTCCCCTTATTACGGTAATGTCCGCATATTCTGGATATCGCTGGGGATATCCAGTTTAGTTGATGTTGAATATTTTTCACAGGTATGTAGTTCTGGCTGGCAGCATTCAGAAGGAGGAATAAGCCAAAGGGTCCCGATGGGATTCCTCTGATTTCTCGAACGCTTTCTCCGCTTTGAAGGATATATCCAAGGTATCGCGGATGAGATGATTGAAGAATGTTAATGACATTCTTGGTGCGTCGCTTTTATCAGCTAAATAGACACCGAACCTAAAATCTACAGGATAATGAAAGGAAAGATTCCTCTTAAGCTGACATTCTCTGCAATTCGTCGTATTATCGTTTTAGAGATACATTTTTTTCCATTAGATAGGACCGACTCGATGCGGTATATTTCGACCGGCAATAAGATATCGAAGACATACATAAAGATTTAATCATGTCATAGTCTGTACTTGAAAAAATTGCGCTAATTAATCAGAGACTTTCCGTCAGTTTAACTTATTTTTTAATTAACAATATGTTTAGTACGGTACAACGGATGCAGTGAATTTAATACACTGCATATATATCTCTGAATAACAATCGCTTTTATACAACTTATCTAGAATTGGCCGACCAATTATAGGAGAAGTGTTAATGAGCAGTTTCCAAATGTTAATGAGCAGTTATTCGCCAATGGTTAAATGGTTATCCACCAAATAAGTAACTCACTTTCTAGCTCTGTTTATTGGTCGGCATGGTGTGTCTGGTTTAGAGTAAACGAGCAGCCTAGCCAAGTAGAGTCAATTTTAAAAAGGTTTTCTTTAAATTGATCCAGAAATGAAAGAAGATTTGAAGTAGAACCTCAATGACTCTAAATCAATGGATCGCAATTAGTTTATAGGACTTACCGGTCAGAATTCAGCTAATAGCCGGTCGCACCAAACCTTTATAACGTTCGCTAAAATTAGGTATATTTCCGCTAGGAAATAGATGTCATATGAGCACTCTACTGACTTACATTCTTTGCGTGCAACCGGATCTTTAGTCTTCCCTTGTGCTATTTTTGCAATAAGGCAACCTCGGGCGCCATAGACGTAAGTTTCATAGCGCACACTTTAACTAGGCTGCTCGCCTAGTCTAACCTGATTGACAGCAAGTTCAATGTTAACTGGCTGCTGATTTAAACATCCTATTAGTATAATAATATAACTCGGTCTCAAGACACAGAAGTCAGCTGCTTTCTTGCCGCGAAGATAGTTTCTCTCGTCTGATAGCCCCGTAGAACCACGCTGATTCCAGGAGCCGCCTTTTCAATCGTCACTATCGTCAGTGAGCGTTAACGTCATGAGACAGAGGTACAATCTCATATGATCGACTTAGAGTTCTATAGATGTTTTTTTTAGATTTTATAATGGTATATTTAAATCAGAAAACCAGTAACAGCCATAGCCCAGCAGAAGCACGGTACGGAAGGGCACGGCAAAAAAAAATCTTTACCGTTAAGCGCGTTTATGTGTGACGAATATACCTCTAGCGCGCAAATTACATGCATACAGTTCAGCCATCCTTGCGCAAATGGCGCGCTAGAGGCGTATTCGCTAAGTGGACGCAATTTAAAAAAACAATGTCCTAGGTCTCATTGAAAAAACAGATCTATTCTCGCTTAGCCTCAAATATGAATTTACCGTGCCACACCGCGCCGTGATCTGATGAACCGCCAATACGTACCTCAGTCATCTTGAGCCACATCTCGATGTTCCTCCGCTGCTGCTTGCTAAAGTGGTCGGAGACGCGCTGGTGGCGCGCCGCGGAGAGTATTTTCGCTACCTGCTCGACTGTCATACATCATATTAGAGACCGGCTGCGGCACAGGAAAATACGTGTCGTAAAAGACACGCAGGGCTCCTAGGGTTGATCTAATGATGTCTACTAGCATTGACAAATCCAAGTGCAATATGTCGTGTACCGTATGGCTTTACAAGCGTATTAAAAGCTTTTGAAAAAGCTGCACTTACACAGAAAACAGGACGGGCCGCGGCGCTGACATTTGTCTATAAGTCCCGAAGTAGTGCAACGTACGTTGATGTTCGCTGAAGTTATAACGTAGATACAAGAAATGTGCCTCGCAGCTGCCCGAAGAAATACACTCCACACTACTATTTACACTGGACAGGGCCCGTACGTAGGATACAAAACTTTATCCTGACTTTTGAAGCGTTTTGATTCTTATATACGGTGCACGAAACGTATGCATGTTGGATTAGTTGCGCGGATTATATGCATCGTGAACAAAACGGTAAAGTATGCGGGTCACGCACACACACACTGTGTGCGGGTCATTATCTAGAGAATACCTAAGGCTTGATTTACACCAGTCCAGTTGGCAGATTCCATAGCGGAATCAACTCCGGAACGTTTTGAGTTAGCGCAGGATCGGCATAGAATCCGTTCTGTTGCCATGCGTACATATCTGCTGCGTGCGACGTTAAGCCATTCCAATGATGTGATGATGAATGTTAACGGAGCGACGCCAAATCAGTGACGTTATCCATAACAACTGAACTGATGGAAATCAGAAAACTATCTTTCTATAGACAGCTTATTCTTCTTCAGGTCTGGCACTTACCTCTCCGCCGCGTAGATGTCGTTGACAATCGCCAAAAGTGCCCGAACAATGAAGTTCAATATTAGGTTAGGTACTGGGTACGCCTATCCAGTGTACATAGAGATGTATAGAGGTCAGTGAAGTGGCCACAGTTGCATCGTAAACTGGAACAGCTGATGGTGGGTACGTACACGTCGTTGCGGTCCATCAACTCATGACATAGAGGCAGCCAGGCCCGTCCAATTTTTTGGAAAAGAACAGCTAAAATACCATACCGAGCATATATACATTCTAACATTTGTCAACGCTTGATTTGATTGTTCTACTAGCAATCAAATTGAATTCCATAATATCAGTGGAATAAACTTAGAAATAAGGGATTTCTTTTCTTATTTCCGTACACATGTAGTATCCATTTTTCCTCTCTGGATTTTAACATTATAGAAAATATTTTTACAAAACTTGATGTATATTAATCGTAGCTTTGCCCCTTTGTTTCTGTTTTTTTGATAAGTATAGTGTTAGGAGCTTTCAAACATTGGTATCGAATTTGTTTTTCACTAAATATCCAGAAATGAAAATTGGGACTACGTTTGTATTGGAACACGGTTGTCCAATATCCTCTTAATCAACTCTACAACTCTATATCCTATCAGAACCAATAACATAATAGACCACCACTTCACCATGATAACAACATTTTGGCGATTCTGGCTTCCTCTGTGTATCAGTACTGGCTAAATAAGTATAAAGCCTGAGTGGACGCTCGAAGCGGAGCGTTCGGCGGGGCATGCAGCGTGGCATCGAACTCACAAGTAATTTGAGCAGCGTGCACTAAGGGCGCTCCTATACGTTTGCATTTGTTTAACATGCACGCCGCACGCCCCGCCCCGCTGCACGCCCAACTCCAACGCCCACTCAGGCCTTACACTAAAGCAGCTATCCCATCGCCGACGTTTGGAGACAAGCGGGTACCAAATATAATTTTCATAATTTTTAATTAAGAAAATACTAAATCCATCGCTAGTACCTTTCATCATCGGCGGTCGGACAGGTGATTTAAAGAAATAGCACACGCATGCATTTAAAAACTGTGGTCAGCTGGTAATCTCATCAGCTCTCCCCGTAGCGGCGAAGTCGGTAGGATCCGCCATAATTCCGTGCATACTTATCCCTATTTTTTCCGCGCATTGGCTATCTATTGTGAAGAATCTGTGGATGAAAGACAAGAATACGGCGAATCGGCGATGGTATGATGCTCAGCTCTCCAGTCCCCAGTTCCTAAGATATGTGTATTGTGGGTATCTTCGTAGTTGCAGCATATATTTAAACTACCAATGTGCGTACACATATACGTAAATATATTAATTTAGGCATTGTAATCTATTAAGATATTTGCTAATCTCTGAAAATGCTAAAATAAATGTTTTTTTCTAAAATTACTTTAATATATTTGCGTGTTTGGTTCAGCACTCGCATAACTTATATGAATAACTTAAAGAAAAAATAAGAAGATCTCGCCGCCAAATATTCAGCTCCAGCAAGTTTCTAGACACGATGACCAGGAACGTAGATGGCATGCAACCACGCCTATTAGCTTAGCTGGGACTGGGACGCTACCGGAAGATCCAAATCTGTATCGTCGATCCACGATCCTTGATCATATACCACCGTTCATAGTTGGGTCTGAGACGACTAATCCAGCGCACCCCGATTAAACTTTCTAATACGACTTCATATTTACACGTTTAAAGTGGATACACTGATCAAAATGCCCTTTATCAATCGTCACACGTGCGTAAAACACGTCAATGTTGCTAGTTTAAGGCTTGTACAGACATTGCAACAAATGGTATGCGATTTTAGATAATTGCTGGCCGAGTAGCAGCAACGAAATCATAGATCGATCAAGTACCGCAATATATTGCAAATTGCATGTGATTATCGGGGACGTTTGGAGAGGCCATTACATCAGTGGTAGTCAAATGTGACCGTGGAATGGTCGGAGAGCGCTAGATCGTTCGTTGGATACCCAGGTAACTTTTAATTGACCCTAAGAGCAAGAGTGACCCCAAGTCCATATTATTGTACCTACTTACTCTGACATGGCGCTAAGATCTAATGTCTTGGTCTCCAACCCGAATGAATGCCCTTAAGGTTCAGATGCACCAAACCGTTTGTCACGGTTACAGCGTTCGCTAAATGCTATGTGACGTTTCATAGTTCACTTCCGGGTGACGCTAATCAGTCCGCTTATTGTTGTTGGTGCAACTGGCACCAATTCTGTTCTTGTATCGTTATTCGCCATTCGCCAACATGAAGATTGTTGTATCAACCTGTTGGAATATCATACCGCAAGAAACCGAGAACTATACTGCCATACCACGTATAACCACCACATAAACTGAAACCAGAAACTTCCTGTCTCGTAAACTGTGGAATGAACTTTCGCCCGCGGTATTTCCGGACCGATGAGACCTTCAAACCTTTATTCTGTTTCGGGATTCAGCAAATATTCGTGTTTGCGTCTCTTTCACTATCCAAGGGAAATGAAAGAGACGCCATCACGAATATTCACCGCAATTCCGAATATGTGGCCGCAGCTTGAAGAAAAGAGCGTACTCCCAGGCCGGCAAAGCACTTGCAACCCCTCTGGTATTACAGATGTCCATGGGCAGTGGTAATTGTATACCATCAGGCGATTCATCTGCTCGTTTGTTCCTATATCATGTAAAAAAACTGGTTTCCGAATATCACATATGTCTGTTATGCAATATGCATGATCGAGTACTATACCTGAAGTGACTAGTCCGCTGTTGGCATTGTTGTCTTCCCTGCTTCTGTGTGTTTTCTGTTGATGTGGTTTTCTTGATGGTGTTGATGAACTTTAATGATGTTCCAGCAACTTTTGACTATTTATTGTTAGATATACACTCTAAACTACTTGGACTTGGGTCACTTTGTCTCTTGACTATTAACAATCACTATACATATTATAATATATACAGCTTGTCATTCAAGAAGACGCG